>NC_091433.1:123247873-123451422 GCF_964237555.1 Oryctolagus cuniculus | reverse complement strand
GGTAAGGTGGCTTCTCATGGCAGTAAATTGATGGGTTTTGTTTTAATTCATTCAGCCAGTCTGTATATTTTGATTAGAAAATTTAGGTCATATACACTCAAGGTTATTGTTGATAAGTGACAATGTGGTCCTGTCATTTTTCCTTAAATATTTCTGTTTTTTTGCTTTGCATTTCCTTTGTGTGTTTACTGGGAGGTTTTCTGCTTTCACATTCTTTCATAATGATGACTATCTTTCCATGTTTCTGTGTGTAGCACATCGTTCAGCATCATTTGTAAGCCTGGATGAATGGTAACAAATTCATTAATGTTCTGTTTGTTATGAATGTCTTTATTTCATCTTTATTTATAAATGAGAACTTTCAGGGTAAAGTCTTCTGGTTTCACAGGTTTTTTGTTTTTTGTTTTTCTGTTAAGTCTTGGACTATGTCTCTCCAACCTCTCCTAGCCTTTAGGATTTCTTATGAAAAATCAGCTGTCAGTCTAATTGGAGATCCTCTGATATTAATCTGTCATTTCTCTTGTGCACATTTTATAATTTTTCCAAAGTAATGTGCAAAGGTACATAAATTCAGCATTTTAGCTGCTACAAAATAAGCATGCGCACAATAAAAGATGATTGCCTAGGATCCTAGATCAATAAGAAAGTAAGACAAAAACTTCCAGCTGCTATAGTAGACCTAAAAGTAAGTGAGCATGGCTCTTTTTTTCTCAGTGGCATTGTTTTTCTCTCAACATACGGGATGTGAAGGCCAATTTATCATGCACTCTTGACAACTATCTGCTAAGAAAATTTTACACATATTTGTTCCAACTAGAAAGTGAAAAATATTAGAGTGTGTGTTTGGTTCTCAAGTGACTTTTTATGCTCTTGTCTCTTCTCTTCAACTTTTGGTCTTGCCTGTTCAAGGCCTTCCTGAAATGATATTGTTGCCTCTTCATGACTATTTGTACCAGACTACAATTATACAATTTATAAAAAATATGAAATTAATTATATACCAATATATAATTAGGAGGAACAATGGTTTTATATTTTTAAGAAAAATTTTTTAGAAGATGAATTTATGTTGACATTTTTTAAAAGATTTATTCATTTATTTGAAAGTCAGAGTTACACAGAGAGAGGAGAGGCACACAGAGAGTCTTCCATCTGCTGGTTCACTCCCCAGTTGGCTGCTACAACCAGAGCTGTGCCATTCCAAAGCCAGGAGCCAGGAGCTTCCTCCAGGTCTCCCATATGGGTGCAGGGGCCCAAGGCCTTGAGCCATCTTCCCCTGGCCATAGCAGAGAGCTGGATCAGAAGTGGAACAGCCGGGTCTTTAACTGGCGGCCATATGGGATGCAGGTGCTTCAGGCAAGGGCGTTAACCTGCTGTACCACAGCGCCATCCCCTATGTTGGCATTTTTTCCCCTCTGCATTTGGTTCTTCATAAACATACTACAAGACGGTTAATGTGTAGTATTTAATTATTGTGAGTACTGCATGGAAACTTAAAACTAATGGTAGTAAAATAACTGAAAATTCTGTGTATTTTCTATTTCTCAATGTCAAAGTTTATGTCATGGTTAATTTGCTTAGAATAAAGTGATCATAAATGATGAAACTGAATACATGTCATACACTAATAAGATCAAAAACGATACAACTGCATACTTACCTTGGTTGTTACAAAATCTAAGCCTGATTGATTCACAGACTTGCAGGAAGAAATAAAATACTTCCAGAACTTGTTCCGGAGGGGAGTCCTGTTTCCTAGGACTGAACATTGCTAGACCAACGATATTTGCCCACTGCATTTCTTTGGTCTGACGTTTGGCAACATTCATGATAATTCTGACAATATGCTTGTTCTGAATTTTAGTTTCTGGATATGATGTGCATTTTTGTCCCTTTCTGGGTCTTCATTGATAGTTTAGTAAGATTTTGAGAAATGGTGCATTACTGTCAACTAGTAATTGCACTACAGTTGTTAACTTCATGAGATTTTTTTTCTCCCTTCAAGTGTTTCTGTTCTTCCCATTAGGCATATTTGGATGGCACAAATGGGCGACTTGACTAGACGCAGAAAGGGAGTCATTCCGTGTTGAATATGACAGTTGTGAAGCCAGGCTCATGACCTGTGTGCCGATTTGCAATCCAATAAAATTTTAAATACTTGAATTATTGATGGAGAGTGAAGCATGGAACATTTATAATGAGGTGACGATTCCCAGCATGCTAGAGATACTCATATTTGGAGTATCATACATACACATTCCTCATTCCTCACTGTGTTCGTGGCTGTGGATTGTTTATTGTGGGACTCATTTTGAATTCTCTTTACTATTTCAGTCTGTCTGCATAAGCAGTCAGAGAAGCTGTGGCTAGTAACAATTTAATTAAAAAAATGGTTGAGCTGTAGAGTCAGACACACCTGAAATTCAAATTTTGGTTCTAACTTTTACATGCATGTGAAATCTGATAGCATATTTAATGCTGTTGAGGAAGTTAGCCTGCAACAATCTTGTAGGCTTTGTTTAAGAATTACAGTAGGCCGGCGCCGTGGCTCACTAGGCTAATCCTCCACCTTGCGGTGCCAGCACACCGGGATCTAGTCGGGGCGCCGGATTCTGTCCCGGTTGCCCCTCTTCCAGGCCAGCTCTCTGCTGTGGCCCGGGAGTGCAGTGGAGGATGGCCCAAGTACTTGGGACCTGCAGCCCATGGGAGACCAGGATAAGTACCTGGCTCCTGCCATTGGATCAGCACGGTGCGCCTGCCGCAGCGCGCCAGCCGCGGCGGCCATTGGAGGGTGAACCAACGGCAAAGGAAGACCTTTCTCTCTGTCTCTCTCTCACACTGTCCATTCTGCTTGTTAAAAAGAAAAAAAAAAAAGAATTACAGTAAAAAAGTGAGTATACTAGGCCTGGTGCCTGGCATGTAGTAGTTATTTAAGAGTGAACGTAAGATCCCCTCCCCATTCTTCCTCCTTTCTTCCATCATGCAATTTAAAGAGTCCTTCCTTATCATCTACTGATTCATTCAATCAAAAACTCATTCATTCAATTAACATTTACCCAGTGTCTACTCTTGGGCTAGGAATTCAAAGGACTAAGAATGTATTTAAAAAATACTAGGACCGGGCCGGCGCCGCGGCTCACTAGGCTAATCCTCCGCCTAGCGGCGCCGGCACACCGGGTTCTAGTCCCGGTCGGGGCGCCGGATTCTGTCCCGGTTGCCCCTCTTCCAGGCCAGCCCTCTGCTGTGGCCAGGGAGTGCAGTGGAGGATGGCCCAGGTGCTTGGGCCCTGCACCCCATGGGAGACCAGGAAAAGCACCTGGCTCCTGGCTCCTGCCATCGGATCAGCGCGGTGCGCCGGCCGCAGCGCGCCGGCCGCGGCGGCCATTGGAGGGTGAACCAACGGCAAAGGAAGACCTTTCTCTCTGTCTCTCTCTCTCACTGTCCACTCGGCCTGTCAAAAAAAAAAAAAAAAAATACTAGGACCTTAAAAATTCCTACAAACTAACAGAAAAATATCCATTTAAAAATGTTCAATAATACAGTGATAGACAGATGTTCAAGGTGCTAAAGGGACACTAAGAAAAAAAAAATCAATGTATTCTTTGTGTTTTTGAATAGGTTAGTTCAACTCTTTGAGTCTCAATATTTCTAACTTTTAAAATGAGATTAATAAAATGAATAGGCTATATCAATCATGTTAGTGCAACGTTTGTTACGCTTTTCAAAGGGGCTGAGCTATATGACATTTTACCCAAAGCCATACACCCATTCATTTAATAAATACTCATGTCCCGTCTACAGTGCCCAGTGTGGCAACTGCTGCACTGAAAATATGGCCTGTTAAAATTAAGATGTGCTATAAGTCTTAAATATATACGAAGTTTCAACAACTTAATCAAAAAGGTGAATTTAAGTATCTCAGTAATTTTTTTGAAAATAGTGGTTACATGTTAAAATGATATACTAGAATAAATAAAATACTTTGCTCAAGTTAATATTGCTTGCTTTTTTCCCCCTAAATATGATTACTAGTACCTGAAATTTCTTATGTGGTTCTCATTTGTGGCTCACATTGTATTTCAACTCAACACCGATATTCTCTATTGTGCAAGCATATCAAAGGAATGATTAAATAGAACAGAACAAGTGTGTCCTGTAAACAGATAAAGAGTTGGAGAAAGGACCTGGTCCACTAAGTTCCCTAAT
This sequence comes from Oryctolagus cuniculus, assembly GCF_964237555.1. NCBI lineage: Eukaryota > Metazoa > Chordata > Mammalia > Lagomorpha > Leporidae > Oryctolagus > Oryctolagus cuniculus. The sequence goes on along the minus strand of NC_091433.1, from coordinate 123,447,216 downwards.
AAAAGAAGCCATGAAACTCAGACAGTAAACATCAGGAACTGACATAGAAAGGATACCCAGAGAGGAGAACTCATAAGGGATTGTTAAGGTCCTTCTGGTCCATGAGCAAGGTGCAGTTGGGAGGAAGCTTAAGTAAGCAGATAGAAGTAAGATGAAATAGGCATGGAGAGTATAGAGAAGGAAAATAATCAGACCTAAAGTGCATCAGACAACAAGAGATGAATATGAGAGAGAGAGAGAGAGGGAGAGAGAGAGAGAATGACAGATAGAACATGCGTGTGGGAACAAATAGGAAAACTTTTGTTTCATTTGCTTTGCTTTATAAGCTCCATTTGGTTTCTGATCCTGTGCATTTTGGTCTGATACCTCCTATTACTTAAGAATTGAATTTATCTATGTTGAGTACAGCCAAAAGAGCCATGTGTTGATTCATTATCATTATGTTAATGTCAAGTGACAGGGTCAGTTTTGTTATATGCTGATTTTTATATGTGATTATGACCACAGCCTACCAACAAGGGGAAGGGCTGACTTTGGAAAGACGTAGTGCTGAGCTACCCACACTCTGCCTATCAAACTGACTAAAGCCTCAAATGATGTGCCCCAAAGTAAAACAGAAGGCTAAATGATGCTTTATGCAACTGTGCAAAACCATCTAGCACACTGTCAGCAGAAAATATGTTAAGGGTTCCCTGAGTTTCTTCATATCCTGCTAGCAAGGCACTAACTGCCATTTTGTCCCAAACTATTTTTTCTAAGGATTTTTTTAAATATAGAAAACTTTTTGGAAGATAGTATCTCTATCCCAATAAAATAGCATATTTGTTTCCTTTCTAGAATAACGAAGATAATATCTCATTCTGGGGCAAATGGCAGATTTGATTTCAGCCCATTACAAGAGATTTCAATTTTCTAAGCCTGAGCTTCCACCACGCACACCCATTCCACTTACAGCATCCTTCCAGGCTTCTCTGCATTTCCCATGGGTCCCAAGAGGCAAAAAGATTGATGCAACTACAATGCTCTTCCTCATTGCTGGGCCATGAATAATTAAGTCATCAGTCTCTCACCCAGGAGTTTTGAGTCTTCTGCTAAGTTTAAAACTATGCCAGAATGCCAGTGCCACTGCTCACTAGGCTAATCCTCTGCCTGTGGCGCCGGCACACCGGCTTCTAGTCCCGGTCGGGGCGCCGGATTCCTCTTCCTGTCCAGCTCTCTGCTGTGGCCTGGGAGTGCAGTGGAGGATGGCCCAGGTGCTTGGGTGCCTGCACCCCATGGGAGACCAGGAGAAGCACCTGGCTCCTGCCATCGGATCAGTGCAGTGCGCCGGCCGCGGCGGCCATTGGAGGGTGAACCAACAGCAAAGGAAGACCTTTCTCTCTCTCTCTCTCTCTCTCACTGTCCACTCTGCCTGTCAAAAAAATAAAAATTAAAAAACTATGCCAGACTAACTTGTTTCTTGCACAAAGGGTACAATGAGATATTCTATATGGTTTTCTGTGACACCTCAACATGAACAGTGACTTAATCATAGTAATCAGTTAAACACAATGGTGTAGGTAGACGCATTATTGACCTGAAGTATTGGCAACTTTTTCTTCATAGTCTTTCTACTCCTAAAAACTATAAATACTGCATACATGCTTAGGTACTAGGTATAATTCTTCCCAAACTGGATATCAAATATGTTGTATTTTTACATATTATTTGGGAACAGTAACCAAAATCAAATGCATATGTTCTTAGTATGTGCTATTTGTCTGTAGTGGTAGAAGAGATAAAGGACTAGATGTAGGCCTTATGTCTCTGCAAGTATTCTCTAAAGTAGGGAAATAATGTTCATATAATGTGACATAAATATACATATGAATAAGCTTCAAAACATTTGTGGAAAGATGGAACTAAAATATAAGTTCATTTTGGTCCAATACATTTCTTGAAATCTATGCAACTTTTCATAATAAATATTTTTCATGTACATTTTGAAGACCCCATCATATGCATGTATTTTAAAATGCTTTTTATCAAAACTAAACTTTTCATTGCATTTCCACATATTTTTTGAAGTATACTTGGATATTGCAGGGTTTGTTCAAATTGTATTTATTTGTATTTTAATAGACCTGGGTTAAATTGTGGAGAGGATCATCAGGTTGGAGGTTTGCCATTGTATACATCTGGGGAAAAGCTTCCTATTGTCATGTTTAGACTGCCTGGAAATTCGAAAAATACTGCACTGTCCCTCCCGCATCATTAATTGAGGGAGCATTGCATGCCACTATGAACATAGTTTGTGAACTTGCAGTATGAATATTATTTAGACCTCATTGTTAACTATTCAGAACTGTCACCCAGAGATGCTAGGAGTTCTCAGAAATATGTTTATATCAGGTGTTTCTATGAATCAGGATGTTGTCATAACCATTTATAAGGGAAAGAAATCTTCTCTAGAGCTCAATTACTCACATTCTCTAAGGACGCTCTGTTCTTGGAAGTAAGGATAGACGACTTGATCACAGAGTTGCTTGTCTTAGTCAAGACCCCAGAAGGAAGACTGACTTGAAGGATATTTCTTCATGTCATGTGGATGACTGATGAAACCTTCATGCCTAGAACCAGCAGGATGGATTAGGTTGACCAGATTCCACCCTCCTTGCATCAGTATCACTAGTTCTCCTCTGCTGGTAGACTCTGTCCGTAAAGATCCTTTTCAATTATATTTAGAGAATTAATGTAGATTATACCTAAAAAATGTATAATTCTATAATACATTTAGGTATATAATAATAATTACATAATACAGGCAGGCAAAAAGAGTACCAAATTTAGTTGTCATTAACCTGAGTTTTTTATATATGTGTATTAGTGTACATTTGAGGAAAATGGAATTAAAGATAAGTTTATTTTATTGACAACAATTTTGAAATCCACACATAGCTTTTTCAGAAAGTGCTTTTCCTATGAACTTTTTGAAGACTGTTTTTATACCTATACATGAACATATTCTACTTTACACATAACGAATCCTACTGGATTCCCTAAATGGTCTTATTTTCACTTCACAATATTTTGTGAACATTTTTCTATAAAAATTAAATAATAAGTCAGTACATCAATCATGGATGTATAATGTGCCATCATGTTAATATAAAACAATTTCTGTTAGTTATATTAGTTACAATGTGTCTGTAAATCTCCAGGGAGACTTTGCCACCCATGATAAGTTGGTCTATGGTATAGAGCAATCCTGCAAGCCCCCATAACACCTAAAAGGCCTCTATCACATGTGCCTTTGTCTATATATCTCACTTTTAAAACATTTTCAAATACCTAACCAGTTACTAACATATTGTGGGGTTTCTAGCTTATTTATTGAACTGATTAGAATAATACCATTCTAGATAAGATTGTCCTACAAACATCTTCCCATACTTTTCAAAGAATTGAATTCAGCATCTTGAAGTAGAAGGAATGAGACAGACATATAAAATCCCTAAGGATCCTAAAGCTTTTAGACATTCAGACATTGTTCATGTTAGTATTTCTGAGAAGGAAAGAACATCTCAGATTTCTATTCATATTGTTTTAAAATTTTGACTTCTGTCATTGTTATCTTTCTGGGAATGAGAAAAAGGGGAAGAAAAAAAGATGGAACTGAAAGAGGGAGAAGACAGCTTTCTTCACTTAGGATTCTCACCCAGAATCCTAAGTAAACATCAATAAACACAATCTCACAGTTTATGTACAAAGGTTCTCAAAATATCCAGTTTTATATACCCCTAGAACTCCCAGAGTCCTTTAACTTCTGCAATTGGGACCGCTCCGTTAATGTTGTTTATAAATATGTGTTGCTACAGTTTTATCGCATCACTTTATTCTATCCATTGGGAAATTATGAAACAACTCTCAATCTCAAAACTGGGCAGAAATTTTGTTGCAAAATGAGATAGAGGCACTTGTGCCTGAGAATATTTTTTACAGAAATAGGTATCACATAGAATAAAATTGCAATAGAGTTGAGAAATGGTTGTTCTTTTTCTTTTTCTTTTCTTTTTTTTTTTTTTTTTTTTTTTTTTTTTTTTCATGGCTGGGAACAAGCAAGGCCCTGGTTGTTCAGGGATGAGAAGTTTCACCATTGTAACACTGAAGGCATCAACATTACTCTGTCTTTTATGCCTATGCCTCTTCCACTTGATGAAAATGGAAAATTCTATGGCTTTGGCACACATTAGCCTGTCGTACCAACTTGTGCCCAAAGAGACACAATTATATGTGGCAGCCCCTTCCAATTCGGAATCACACAGCACAGAACATATGATGAACCAGTAATTAGTTTGTGAATTCAGTACTTTAAGCAGTCTAAATGCATATTTCAAGCTTTGATTACCCTTCCATCAGGGATTTTATCTTTCCTTTCCTTCAAATAAGCAAGCAACTATAGGAAAAACAGAATTTTAAAGACCTGTAACACCTGGATAATTGCAATTAGATATGGCTTCAGAAATGTGGAGGTGGGTGGTTCTCCACAGTAAGAACTAGCAAGTATATAAAATAGGTTAATTATAAGGTGGTGTTAAAGGCTACCAAAGTACTTACTATTTTATATTTCAGTAAGTGACAGTATAGTAGAAGAAACTCAGAACTAAAACTCAGTATATTTAAACTGTAAAATAAGAAGGTTGCAATCTCTAAGGCAATTTTGAATTCAGATACTCTACATGTGTCTGATACAGGAATCAGGCCAAATTTTAAGAAAAATTCAGAAAATACGTAAGCACCAAAGATATTTGATTGCTGTCAAATTATTTGATTTGATTTTCACAGACTTTCTCAAGGAAAAATTGACTATGTCAGTTATATCAACAGTAAACATTTTTCTTTATTCTCTCACCAAGATATTAAAGAATTTCTCCATAACACTGGAGTAAATAGAATTGAAAAGTATACTCAACTAAGGAAAGTTGGAGCTGTGAGCAGCCTTGATGGTCATCCTCTCCAGCTTCCTCAAGTTACAGTTGAAGAAACGGAAACCCATGTACCCTAGAACCCACATAAGTTCATCAAAAACCAACCCAAAGTCAAGCCTGCATGTGTAAGGCCAGAGACCTGTCAACAGTCTTCAATATGCTTCTAGTCACTAAAAATAATTTTTGACTATTACCTTATGATTCCTACTGCAGTTTTTTTTTTTTTTCCAGGCTTCGTTGTTGTGTTTGCATCACAATGGGTCGATTCCATTGATTAAAAACTATTGGGTCAACTTTAAATACAGCCAGACTGTATCTAGCCTTTAATGTGTTGGCTTATTTGCAGTATTTGCTTGTTAAATCCAAGTCGTTGCTACTCATGCATTGGTGAATATTTCTAAGTAGGGCAGAAGAGACTATTGGGGGACACTTTGAAAAATAAGCTAATTCCTCCGTGGAGAAGTAGACCAAGGCTTCTTTCTGTTCAGATTCTTCAGCAGATATGACTTTCTCTGTCCATAAACACGTGGCTACCAGCTTTCGTAATTAGAAAGAAATGTATAAAATTTAAAGCTTTCCAGAAATAAAATAAACTGTTCTGAAATTTAATAAAATTTCTTGCCACTGGGAGTTTTCAGGCTGAGCCTGGAGGATCACCTGTCAGTGATGTTGTGGAGATGAAAAGAAAATTAACACATTAATTGAGACAGTAGACTTAACTTGCTAACTCTCATATTCTAATTTTCTGTGAGTTTTTGAATTTTAAGGAGTTGATATCAGGGGCTGGCATTGTGGAGCAGCAGGTGATGCCACCACCTGCAGTGCTGGCGTCCCAGATGGGCACCGGTTTGAGTCCTGGCTGCTCCATTTCCTGTCCAGCTCCCTGCTAATGCACCTGGGAAAGCAGCAGAGGATGGCTCAGGTTCCTGGGACCCTGTACCCATGTGGGAGACTAAAAAGAAGCTCCTGGCTTCTGGCTTTGGTCTGGTCTAGTTCTGGTCATTGCAGCTGTTTGGGGGACTGAACCAGTGGATGAAAGCTCTCTGTTTCTCTCTGTGACTCTGCCTTTCAAATAAATGAGTTAATCTTTAAGAAAAAGACATTGATATCAAATGTATCCAAAGTATTTGGTAATCTCCTCTGATGAGTCTAGGCACAGCGGCAGAGATCATAGCAGTAGAAGCAGAGTTTCTTCCAAAACAGAGCTTTCATGAATGCATTGGAGATAAGGATAATTCACCAAGATTCCTAGATAATAACATAACCAATAGATGAGCACATTAAATGCATTATCTATAAACTCTGTAGGGTCTGGGAAAGTGAGAAACGTAATCAAATGGAAAGGTTGGGTTTGAGTACAGTCCTTGAAGAATGGATAAAATGTAAATGGATAGATAGAAGTATGTGGAGGTTAAAGTGGCATGGGGGTTGGGGAATATGAAATATTATGTAGAAGCTAGAATACACATGCTGTAAGAGGGTTTCATGCCACAGACTTAAGGCACTAAGATGTTTGCAGAAATATATGAGTATATTTTTACCCCCTGGTTTCCATCATATGTCATGTTACATAAGTACATAAGTTGGTATGTAAGTAGGGAAATGTTAAGTGACCCATTCTTCAATTAGTTCACTCCCTGCTATCTTGATTTCCAGGAACTTAGTACTGACCTACACTTTAATATGCAGCACAAATAAACTACATTTAAGAAGCCAGAGCAGCATCATATCCAATTTGACCTTGGGGGCCATTTCATATATTCTGTGTGATTTGAAAAGCAGTTTCTTTTCAAATTCCACTACTCCTTTGCTGAAATTAGGTATATGGGTATTGTCCATCTTTCTACATGAAAATAAGTAGCACATAAGAAAGCCTGTTTTGTATTTGCATGGCATGCCTATTTACAGTGGTTTAAAAAAAAACACCCATTATCTTTGAAAGTAGGACAGAGAGATAGAGGAGAGTGAGCGCTATTATCCGTGCCCATTCATAATCATGTGGCCTAAAGAATGGAAAGGACATAGAGAAATTGAACAGCTCTTACAGTGGTGCTTTATAATGAATGGGAAACATTTAGCAACCATGATAGGCAAATGGAATAGAGCACTTGGCTTCACAACCTCCCCACAATTTACTGAAGTTAGAAAATAGTATATGATAAAAAAAACAATCAGAGTAAATTGCAGAACCATCTTTCGTGCTGCTTTAATTAAAATCCCTTTCATCATTTCCGGCTTAAACATCTCTTTTCTCAGCCTTAAAAGTAACTACTGAATCTTCTAGTGCTTTCACATTGGTAGTCAGAGAAATTTAGTTTTCAATTCCAGGCTATACAAGAAAAGCATTTTCATATACTTTCTCTGGCAATTTGAGTGAATATTTCTTCTCTCTCTTTCATTCCATTCAAGAGTAATGAATGTTATTTCAGGTATTCAAAATCAATTAGGGTGTCAAACACTTTGCAATAAAGGTTATATGAAATGTGAGTGTTAGTAGCTCTGATATACACTAAGTGGGATAAATTCAAACAATAGATGCATTATGAGGCACTTAAGACAGCATAGAGGACACAACTTTGGCATCTGAAAAAGGCAGAGAAAATGTGACAACTGGCTGTTTGCCATTTCTTCACTTGTGGGGCATTCTCTTTGTGTAAACTAACCTTTTTTGAAATGTTTTCTTCCCAACTTTTCCTTATCAAAATCCTGCCCAATCTGAAGTCTGGCCACCCTGGCTATACTACTCTTCGTACTTACTAAAGAGAACAGACTAGGTAGCAAGAGTATGGATTTGTTCTGGAAATGTGGTCCAGTGATCATAAAAGATACAAGAAAGGGCCTTTGTTGTTTTGGTGAATGGCAACACTAGTACTAGAAGTTAATCATAATTCTTGATTCTTAGATATGTTTATGGTTAAATGTCTATCACAGAAAGTTGTGGAATTTATTATAAAATTACATTTATTTGACATATGCATAGAATTTCCATACTTATTTGCTTCTTAGTATGATTTTTTTATTTCTCTTTCTGAAACTCATCACCTGTTTCCATTTTCATGCATTAGAATCTTCCAAAGATCACACATGTTAGAAAATTCAGCTTCCATTGTGTTGGATATTGGAGCATGTCTTCATGGGAAGCTGTACCAATGCTTAATAAACATAAGCAAGTAGTACAAAAAGAGGCCTTCCTATTCACTAGACAGTTCACTACTCATGAAGGCTGCTTTCTCACAATGGAGTAGGTACATCTCACATGTATTTTACCTCTCCCCTAATGTCCTCTTCTCTAACTATATTTCAACGACATTAAGCCGGTTGGATTAAAAAAAGAACACTTCAGAGGAGCTTACACTATGATGGTGTAGGCCCTAAAGATGGTTGTGTACTGACTCACAGTCAAACTCATGCCAGGGATTCTCCATGGATGAGCCTTGCTGGGGAACAGGCACCGCCAACACAGAGGTCAATGCCAAAGACTCATCTCCCTTTCTCTCTTGCTGCTAGAGGATGGGCACAAAACCTGAATGCTGCCAATCACTACACCCAACCTTGACTCTGAACCAGAGTTTTGGAGAGACAAATGACCTCAAAGAGGCATAGTATAGACACTGCTGGGTTGTCTGGAGCAAGGTGGCAGTGACTCAGGTCATTGGTATTTTTGCAGATGCTTTCTGTCCTTCATGCTGTGAACATACTGTGTATTTTAATAGTTTTTTAAGTGATAACATTCAAATTTTTAAATATATAATTAAATATTTCTGTACATTTCCAGAGGTGTACATCCATCATGACAGTCCAGTTTCAGAGCTTTTCCATAACCTAAAAATAATCCCTTATGCCTACCTGCTGTTAACTCTGGTTCCAACCACCGGCAATAGGCAATATTAATTTTCCTTCTGTCTTGATAGATTTACCTTTTCTGGATATTTCATATGAATGGAATCATGCGATGTGTGGTGTTTTGCATGTTTTTTCATGTAGCATTATGTTTGCAAGTTTGTCCACATAGTTGTATATATCGTTAATTTGATTTTTAGTATTATTAAATGATATTTTATTGTTTATCTATTTATTTATTCATAAATTAGTCATTGTATGGGATTGCTTTCACAGTTTTAGCTATTGGGAAAAATGCTGCTGTCACACAAGTCCTTCACAATGTCTTTCTTCCTAATGCCTTTAGAATAGATTCTACTCATCCATAAAGATCCCTGATTGGATATGGGAAAGCTTTCAAAATTAAAATTCCCTGGGGGCCCCTTCAGCTACTAAGCTAAACTCCTTACATCTGGGACCCAAGAATGTTGCAATAAGCCATCTTTTGGCAGTAAGCATGATATAATTCTGTGAAGAAACATTTTGGTGCCACCAGCTTTGGAAATAACATTTGTGCCATCTTTTCCCACATCTGTGCCTTTGATTACACCCTCTGCTCCTCTTAGAATATCTTTTCCTTTCCACAGAATCCTCCTTGAAAAAGCTTATAAATGTAAATGTCCTCTGTAAGGAAAATGGAGCACAGTCTCTTTATCTGAAATAAATATTCCATGCTCTGTTCCAATAACACATTCTATCTTACCTATCACAGTCCCTATCTTATTTCACCATATCATTCTCACATTTGGGAATTTGCCTGTCCTCTCATGTTGAAACTCAAAAGTCTCAAGACAAGGAATATTTCCAGAAATTATTCTATCCATTGAATGTATTATAAATTCAATCTCCATATATGCTTACTACCCTAAATTTATTTAATAATTTATTGCACTTCTCTCTGTCCATTTTAGTTTTATATTTCTTGACAAGGAGAAACATACCTTTTATTTTATTTTTTATAGAAAGCTTTTATTTAATAAATATAAATTTCATAGGTACAACATTTTGAGTATAGTCGTTCTTCCCCCCATACATACCCTCCCAGCCCCCCTCAAACCATCCCACCTCCTACTCCCTCTCCCATCCCATTATTCATTAAGTTTCATTTTTAATTATCTTTGTATACAGAAGATCAACTCTATACTAAGTAAAGATTTCAACAGTTTGCACCCACACAGACACACAAAAAAAGTAGTGTTTGAAGGATAGTTTTACCATTAATTCTCATAGTGTAACTCATTAAGGACAGAAGTCCTACATGGGGATCAAGTCCACAGTGACTCCTGTTGTTAATTTAACAATCGACACTAACTTATGACGTCAGTGATCACTCTAGGCTCTTGTCATGAGCTGCCAAGGCTATGGAAGCTTCTTGAGTCCATAAACTCTGACATTGTTTAGACAAGGCCAAATCAAAGTGGAAGTTCTCTTCTCCCTTCATAGAAAGGTGGCTCCTTCTTTAATGGCCCCTTCTTTTCACTGGGATCTCACAGAGATCTTTCATGTAATTACAGAGATCTTTCATGTAGGTCATTTTTTTTTCCTTTGCCACAGTGTCTCGGCTTTTCATGCCTGAACTGCTCTTGGAGTGGGCTTGGGCCAGACCACCCCTTGATTCTGATCATTTAGAGTTTAAGGTTCTTTGTCTTTTTCACTCCTGACATTGTTATAGTCATTGTAAGGGCTGTTTGCTAAACTTTCTACTTCTAGATTATTTCATCAAGCACTCTATCCATTCTGAGCCTACTTCTGAGTCGTCATGGGTCACATTTTACCATATGCGATGTGTGGTGTTTCGCATGTTTTTTTCATGTAGCATTATGTTTGCAAGTTTGTCCACATAGTTGTATATATCGTTAATTTGATTTTTTGTATTATTAAATGGTGAAAAAAGCAATAGCCAGGATCTAACCAAACATGAGCACTGTGGTGAACTTAACATTTGAAAAATGGATCCAGCTTCAGTAACTTGGTCATAGAGGATAGTGACATGGTCCAAGTACCAAGTTCACAGGAATACCCAACACATAGTCCCTGTTTCAGCACTGGTTAATGATGTTGCTGTTAATGAGACACATCATCCATCCATGAATCAGACCAGCTGGTACTGGTAAATTATGAGACTACAAGAAGAAAAAGGAAAGAATTCCAAAACCTTGACTGGCAATGAGGGCAGAGCTCCAAAACTGCCCATGGCAAAGGTAGTCAATGTGTTGGCTGAGATTAAAGTGGGATTTCTATAAAGACTCTAGTCTTAGAAAGGAGCTGGGTTGGCAAAAAATAAAATTTAAAAAAAATCCTAAGAATCACAAAAGATCCAGAATACCCAAAACAATCCTGAGTGGGGCAATAAAGGGGGGAGGGAATGAAGCTGGAGGCATCAGAAAACTCACAAATCCATGTTAATTAAAACAGCATGACAACAGCACAGAAACTGACACACAGATCAGTGGAACAGAATAGAGTCCAGAAATTGATCCACATACATACAGCGGCTGTTATTTTTGACAAAAGTGCCCAGACCATACATTGGAATTAGGATAATAACTTTAATAAATGGTGGTATCAAAACTGGATATATATATATATATATATATATGTAGAAGAATGAAATTAGGTCCATACCTTTCACCACATACAAAAATCAACTCATGATGGATCAAATACCTAAATTCAAGTTGCTGAAAGAAAATATATGGGAAACACTTCAAATACTATAGTGTAGGTGACGACTTCTTTTGGTAGGATCCCCAAATCACAGGAAACAAAAGTAAAACTACACAAATGGAATTATATCAAATTCAGAAGCTTCTGCACAGCAAATGAAATCATCAATGAAAAGGCATCCAAAAGAATGGGCAAAAATATTTGCAAACTATCTATCTGATAAATAATTAATACTCAAGACTACATAAGAAACTCAACCTATATCAAAAACAAAACAACGAAGCTAGTTAAAAAATGGGCAAAAGACCTCAGTAGACAGTACTCAAAAGAAGAAATACAAATGGCCAACTAATATAGGAAAAAAGCCTTAATATCACTAGCCATCAGGGAAATGTAAATCAAAACTACAATGAGATATTGCCTCACCTCTGTTGAAATGGCTACAATCCAAAGCAGAGTAACAAATGCTGCCAAGAATGTGGAAAAAGGAAAACTCACATACACTTTTGATGGGAATGTAAATTAGTACAGCCACTATGGAAAACAGTATAGAGAGTTCTTTAAAAACTAGAAATAGACTTACTATATAATCCAGCAATTTCACTGCAGGGCGTATACCCAAAAGCCATGAACACATTGTATCAAAGAGATACCTGAACCAGTATGTTTATAGTACCACTGTCCAAAATAGCCAAAATATGGAGCTTCCCAAGGGACCCACTATCAGATGAATGGATTGAAAATTATTCCACACAATGGAATAAACGCAATAGAAAAGAATGAAATTCTACCATTTGTATCAAAATGAATGCAACTGGAGGACATCATGTTGTGTGTGAAATAAGCCAGACACAGAAAGACAAATACCATATATTCTTCCTTGTATGTGAGAGCTAAAATTAAAGAAAAGAAAGAAATGACTATATCAGTATTGCTGCAAATTTGGTTTCATTAACCTTTTTTTGTATTTTTGCCAAACAAATTTTTAAGATTTATGTACTACTACAGTTTTAATGATCTGTGATTATTTTAAAATTTACTGTATATGAGTGGAATGGTCATATTTTTATTTGGTTATTGTTTACAGTACTTGCCTATGTTACCACTGAACTAAGGTCTTTTTAGAAGTTGAACTATTTATTCAATGGAGCTTCAGCTTTTTCCTACAATGTCAGTTAAAATATGTTATCTCAAAAACTAAAACATGAGAAAGAAAGAAAGAAAGAAAGAAAGAAAGAAAGAAAGAAAGAAAGAAAGAAAGAAAGAAAGAAAGAAAGAAAGAAAGAAAGAACAAGGAAGAAAGGAAGGGAGGGAGGGAGGAGAAGGAAGGAAGGGAGGGAAAGAATACCATATCCTTATAATTTCATGTATTAACTACATTAATTCTGTTCTCTTTGTTTTAATATCACATTACCTTAAAAATAAAGCATTAGCCGGCGCCGCAGCTCACTAGGCTAATCCTCCACCTAGTGGCGTCAGCACACCAGGTCTAGTCCCGGTCGGGGTACTGGATTCTGTCCTGGTTGCCCCTCTTCCAGGCCAGCTCTCTGCTATGGCCCGGGAGTGCAGTGGAGGATGGCCCAAGTGCTTGGGCCCTGCACCCCATGGGAGACCAGGAGAAGCACCTGGCTCCTGCCTTCGGATCAGCACAGTGCGCCGGCCACAGCACGCCAGCCGCGGCGGCCATTGGAGGGTGAACCAATGGCAAAGGAAGACCTTTCTCTCTGTCTCTCTCTCTCTCATTGTCCACTCTGCCTGTAAAAAAAAATAAATAAAGCATTAAAATTGAGAACCAAAAGACAAAATCTGTGGAATTAGCCAAAACTTGGTATGATAGAGGGAGAGAACCTAAGGACCTAATAAAACCAGAGGGCCCCATAGAGTGGAAATCACATTTAAGTGGATAAAAAAATGTTACAGATTCTGAATCATGAAGCTAGGATTAGATATTACTCTATAGAGGGGAGAACAAGTCTAATGAAGTAATGTTCTTACTCAGTCACAGTTGGCCCAGACAGAAGAAAATCTGAAAACATAATTTGAGGATGTTTCTGCTTGATACCCTAGGTTATGCTGCTTGGAACCAATATCAAGATCTCAGTAGCTTAAAACAGCACAGATTGAACTGTTAGTCACACCAGATATCCACCATTTGTTGGAGTGAGGCTGATGATTTTGTTCCTTCAGGAACCCAAGTTGATGGAATAGGTCATTGTTTCCAAGGAGGAAACTTCTGGAAGGTCTTGAATGAGCAGTAGTCTAGCCTAGAATATCTACATGACTCTTGAATTACAAGTCATTGGCTAGAACTAGCTACAAGGCCTCATTCCACAGTAACAACAACAAAACCCAGAAATTATAGAACTAGAATTATTGGTGACCAATGTTATTCACTATTTTAGATCTTTCATTTTTTGAAGTTATTGTATATAGAAATAATTAATAGAATATAAAATTTCAAATGCAAATACAGGTGTGGAGTTCAATGATGCACCTCTTCTTTCATGCAGACCAGTGTAACTGTGTATAAATGTGCTGCACAAAGCTGTCCAAAGTATGCAGTTGAGATTCTCCTAACTCTGCCCCAGCTCTGTTCTGTGTTAATTAACTGTGGTCTGTCTGAAAGGTCCAATTAGGACAGAGGCAGTTATTGAAAAGTACTTCATTTCCTGATGTCATCAACTCCCCTTAAACCATAGAACATAGCAAAGTCTTTCTTTTCTTATTCTGTCTTTCTAACCACTGTCATATATGGACCTTACCAACTGTCGAGTATTTTTTTGAGTGTCATCATAGAATATTTTCCTGAAAAAAAAATAACTTTAATGACAGTTTGTCTATTTTGACTCCAGCTTAGCTGGACACTATCAAAGTTAACATGGCCTATGTTTGGGATTACAGATCACACAGGTACATAGAAAGCTAACAATTAAAAGAATAACCTTATTTGGAATTTCTCCAGGTAGCTACATAAGTATAAATGTCTTAAGGCCATTATATAATTTTTAAAGTTTATTCATTTATTTATTTGAGAGGCAGAGACACACAGAGAGAAACAAAGAGAGAAAAAAATTTCCATCTTCTGGTTCACTCACCCAAATGCCCACAGGAGCTGGGTCTGGGCCAAGCAAAAGTTGGGAACTAGGAACTCAATCCAGGTCACTCTTGTGGATGATGGGGACCCAACCACTTGAGCTATCACCTGTGCCTCCCAGAGTACATATTAGCAGGAAGCTGGAATTGGGAATTGAGCTGAGACCTGAACCTGGTTATGCCAAAAGGGGATGCAGGCATCTCAAGCTGCATCTTAACTGGTAGGCTAAATGCTCACCTCAAACCATTACATTTTAAAGAATTTGCAAGAACATGTGAATTCAAAATGATACAAACAAAAATAAATATTTTGCTTTAAAAAATTAACATAAGATTTTCTAATTCATTGTATAATTTTAACCCATCATGTTACTAAAAGAAATAGGAAATTTATCCAAAAGATCTGGTGAATCTAGAGGCTGTTTATGGTGTAAGTATCAAGAAGAATAGAACAGTCACTTAGGTCTTGCACTCTTAAATTTTCCTGAGGCTAGAAATATGCAAATGAACTGCTGTACTTCACAGATAAAAATCCTGGGTAAAAATCTGCAGCTCTAAGCAATGTCTAGAAACAAACAAGACAAAACAGACTTTTACACATTTTGTAAATTAAAAACACATTTATGCCAAGTAAGTATATGTTTTGTTAAAGGTGAATTCTTGTCATCTTCAGTTTAATAGAGGAGAAATTAGGGCAAATTTATTCAACAGAAGTTGTCTTCCAAAGTTTTGTATGTCATGCACAGTAAATGAAGAAGCTGATCTTGTTCTGCCACCATAACATATACAATGTGAACAAATTGACCTGTGGTTTTTAAACATCAAAGAAAAAGTGGCCTGGGTTTAAATCTTTCTAGCATTACATCATGTTTCAGCTTTGTGAGCTTTTTCTTTCTCCTTTGAATGAGGCTAATTGAGAGAAAAATTAGTTTTTCCATTAATGGAGTAATAATAAGTAGTATGCTTTCTATTACTCCAAAATTGTAGCATCAACTGATAATGATTATGTAAAGTAGATAATTATTTTCATGATTATTTCAGAATAAGAATTCTAGGAAACTTCATCTACTCCTTTAAAATGCATAATAGTCTAATTTGATAAACCATCAGCCAAATTATTCTTTTTCTTTCAATACTTGAAAGTACCTCTGTTTATATTTGCCCTGTGGGTATCTGTTTACCTTGGTCATTCCCATTCTTCACATTTTTGACAGAGACTGGATAGAAAGTCTTCTGGAAGCTTGAATGAAAAGTATGCACATGGAAACCAATGAAGCTTGATTTATTCTTATTGGAAGCACCTTGCATTTCTTTTTCCATATTTTATTTAAAACTTGATTGCTTAAATAGCAATAAATAAGCCACTAAACAGGTCCTGCCCGATAATTACATTAATTTCATCTATTTATCAGCAATAGGATACAGGATCTCTGGCACACTAAAACACAGTCTGATTCCCATTTGTGCCATTTGAATTTACTTCAGGTCCCAGACTAAGGGAATTTATGTTTATGAGATGAGATAAACAACACTAGAGTTGTATTCTCTTTCTTCAAATTACAGTTTCAATCCCACCCTTTCCATTAAGCCTATTTTGGTCATTTCATCAAGATGTGACTTTTATCTATCTTAAACTCCACTACTGAATTTATAGTTTTATTTTTATTTTATTTTTAGTGTTTTAATATATAATATATAATAACATATAATAATTTCACATACTTTTGGGAGACCATGTAACATTTCAATACATGTATAGAGTGTGTAATAATCATTTCTTGGGTTGGGAATATTCAAAATCCTCTCTACTAGCTAGTTTGAAATATTCCATTATTGTTCTCAACCCTAGTTAACCTCTTGTTCTGTAGAATGTCAGGAGTTATTCCTCCTATCCAACAGCACCTTGTACACAGTAATTACCCCTCTCCATATCTCTCTGTTCCACACTCTTCCCAGGGTCTGGTAGCCTCTACTCTGCCATCTCCTTCTTAAGATCAACTTCAGCTTTCACAAACTGAGAACATAAAGTGTTTGTCTTTCTGTACTTGACTTAATTTTGCTTGACACAATGTCCTCTAGTTCTATCCATATT
Source organism: Oryctolagus cuniculus (assembly GCF_964237555.1). Lineage (NCBI taxonomy): Eukaryota > Metazoa > Chordata > Mammalia > Lagomorpha > Leporidae > Oryctolagus > Oryctolagus cuniculus. The sequence continues at coordinate 123,430,518 of NC_091433.1, read as the reverse complement.
GCTACAAATAAAAGAATTCCACTCTTTTTGACAGATGAGAGCTGAATGTTTTCTTTCAGCACGTATCACACATGGCTTGATAAAGTTGCCACTTGAGTAACTCTTCAACATCATTCAATTGATTCAGAGTTCCAAGCTAGGCAATCCCAGTAATAGATACATGACAATTAGATTTGGTTCCCTTACATGGAAGTAAGGACGGTCTCTGATCTATCTTCCAGGACTGTTGTGCCATTCAAACTTGACAATAAGTCTAATGGATCATCCTAAATCATGGAAGTGCAGAAACGTTACCTATCTTGTGTCTTAAGAAGTGAATCTGTGATTCTCTCAGACTCCCGGGTCCTCCAAGAATCCTGGCACTAAAACCTTTGCCTGAGTAAATGAAGATATTATTGCATTAAGTAATTGATTAAGAAATCAATGAAAGAACTAGAAGGAAGCTTCTAAGTAGGGGTCAAGGGAGAAAATCAGTGGCACAATGAGTGGAAGAAAGAGAAGGAAGTAGAAAAGCTAAGACCAGAGGCAAGCAGGATCCTGACCTCTACTTTAGTATGCACCATTACCTGCTGTCCCCATTCTTCTGCCTTCTTTCAAATGCTACAGTAAGTTCAACTGGCATCATCTAATTCACTTCTGCACTTTTTTGAGTCAGTAATGTAGAATATTTCATTTAACCATCTCAATAAGCTGAAGTGGATAGTATTATTTTAATTTTACCACTGAGGAAACTGAATCTTAGAATAATAACTTGCCAGCTCCACAGTGGTAGAGCCAGGGTTTCATACCCTAGCAATGGGATTCCAGCTCCAGCACATTTGAGCACTGTGCTTTGCTGCCTGCCATTAAGCCACCAGGCCAAGTGCTTTATCTATTGTCCAATTTTATAAAGTGTTCCACATTATACTGGATGTTTTTATATCAACTTTTGTAGACAGTGTTACCTAAGGGAGGTCTATAAACTCCCAGAATCTCTGGCTCAAAGTTGCTATTTTCTGTAACTCTGCCTTCTCACAAGAAAGACTCTAAGGAGACTGACAAGGGGGTTGTATCCCCAGCGTGCTCAAGGCTACGAGGAGCAGACTGAGCCTCCAGGACTCCTTCGCACACTTTAGCAGTCTTTGCTGCATTTTATGGCCTTGGTGCAGCTCTTGGGTAAGAGCTATTCCACATCTTGTTATCATCCATTTCCCAAACCAGCCAGGCCAACAGCTGAGCACTGAGAATGGTGTTGCCCGCAGTTTAGAAGAACCTGCTTTTTCCTCATTTGGCCGACCTTAGGACTCCACCCTTCTGCCCTAAACTGCAGACTACTTAAAGGCCCATAGGAGTTCCTGAGACTGTCATCTATGGCAACAGAAACAGCTGGCTTCAAATCCTGACTTCGCCTCTTATTTTTCTGGTAACTTTTTGCTAAATACTCAGTGTTGCTACACTTCAAATTCTTCATTCAGAGAAGGGGGTTATAATAGAGTTTACTTCTGAGGGCTGGCTTATAGATGAAATTTGTAGTTTACCATGAAACATCTGACATGTAGAACAAACCTGATGAGTGGCACACAGAGCTGCCTACATTACTGTCACCCCACCTCCGTTACTTTCACCCCCTCCCCGTGTCTCCCATGCTTTATCATTTATGTAGTGAGACCATTTCTTACACTAGACTCTCATCTTCCTAGAGGCAGTTTCTACATCCTTTCACACAGTACCTGTATTTGCTCTCTGGGGCTGCCATAGCAAAACACTCCATCCTGGGTGGCTCCAACAACAAATGCATTTTGTCTCAGTTATGGAGTCTGTAAGTCCAAGATGAAGATGTGAGAAGATTTGGCTTCTCCCGAGGCCTCTCTCCTTGGCTTGCAGGTACTGTCTTTCTACCCCAGCCTCACTTGTCTTTCCTCTGTGTGCTCCTGTGCTTGGTCTCTTGGAATTCAAATTTTCTCTTCTTATAAGGACCTCGGTCACATTGGATTAGAGATCCAGCCTTACAACCTCATTTAATCTTAATTATTCACTCAAACCTACATTAAAATTGAATTTGTGGCTCCATTATATGAATTAGGGAAGGGAGGGCAGAATTCACTTTATAACATTGCCATTTACACAGGCGCTGCTAAACACACACTTGCTCAGTTGAAGAGAGGAATATTTTGGCCAACAGGGTGGGGCTGATAATGGTTCTTAACTTCACTGTGGTTCAAATTCTCCAAGGCATCCATTAACATCACTGAGGTTCAGGTGCCCCCACAAAGAAATTCTCAGTAGTTTTACAGTGAGGCTCAAAACTGTTTAATTTTAACAAGCATCCTCAAGGATGCTTCAAAAAAGTATCTTCAAAAAACAAAACCCAAAAATACACTAACTTGGAGGATGGACAGAATCTGAGGAAAGTATAAACCTCTTGTCTAATGCCCCTGCTTACTCTTTTTTGAGTCACCGTTTCAGTTTACTTGAGTGATCGTGGGAAAAACACAATGTTGTTAAAAGTGGTGTGTCATCCTGTGATGAAATGGGAAGACTTCCAGTTTGTTAATTTTCTTGCTTCAGGTGTGTGATCTCTTTTCTAAATATTTATTTGTCTCAAATTTCAGTTTCTCTTTGTGAAACATTCTGCTTTCCTGGTTTATTTGACTATATGCAACTATTTTTTTTAAAAAAATTATTTATTTATTTGAGAGGTAGAGTTACAAACAGAGGAGGGAAAGACAGAGAGAAAGGCCTTCCATCTGCGGATCTACTCCCTAGATGGCCACAAGGGCCAGAGCTGGGCTGATCCAAAGCCAGGAGCCAGGAACTTCTTCCTGATCTCCTACGCAGGTGCAGGGGCCCAGGCACTTGGGCCATCTTCTACTGCTTTCCCAGGCCATAGCAGAGAGCTGGATCGAAAGAGGAGCCCATATGGGATGCCAGAGGAAGGCAGAGTCTTAGCCCACTACACCACAGCGCTGGCTCTGCAACTATTCTTGGACACACTGGAAATTTCCGATGATGTCATCATTCACTCCAAACCGTTCTGCTGACTTGCATTTCCAACGACATTCTATGAAACAGGAATTATTTCTATAATTTCCCAAGAGATTAAGTCATCAGTAACATACATCTTTTTAAAAAATAAATATTGTTTAGTTAAAAAACATTTTTAGAAATTCTCAGATGGCTGAAGTTTTCAATTCTGAATATTTCAGTTCTCTTCAGTTTTGGAAATGTAACTGGGAAATCTGTCACACTTCTTCTGGGTGGCTTATTGAAAATATTGATCTTACCTTTAAACCACAGGATAGGTATCTGGATAAGGATATGATCAAAACATGGAAAACCTCATCTTGAACCAAGAACTCACTCTCCAGCAATTCAGCTTTGAGGCTGACCAATGGGAGGGCAGTATTTTTCACAAGTTCATCTCAAGCATTATCCAGACCTCGGGTGATTCAAGAGATGAAGCAATAGGTGGTGGCATGAACATCAAAATCACCATGGAGTTTACATGGTGGTCCTCCATGTCTACCAGTCGGTAAAGATTTGGTAAGCAAGACAATTTTCTAAAATACAGGCCTGTGGGTCAAATTCAGACTACCACTTGTTTTTATAAGTAAAGTAGAATTCAAATATTCTCACTCATTGTTTATGTGTTGCCTGCAGCTTCTGTCACAGCATATCAGTAGAATTACAGTATTACCACAAATCTTAAATATTACCATCTGGTATGGTACTTTATAGGAAAAGTTTGCTGGCCATAGAGCTTGAGTAAGTTCCTCCAGCCTTATAAAATATGCACATCAGTAGCAGTGGATGAAAGAACATTCCCAGTGAAAAATAAAAAAGTTGCTCTCCCAGCTCTGAATTTCCTGTAATGAACTGGAGGTGACAGACAGGAGGAGGCACATATCTTACAGATTTCCTGGACTAAAAGAATTGAACACCTATTCTCCCACAGATTCCAATCAAGGACTACTACATTTACAGCAGGAATAGATTTGAATGACCCTAACACACTGCTCCCTGCATGATCAACCTTCAGTCCATAATTTCTGTCCAACCCTGCAGGGCCACCTAGACTGCTAGGTGCTGCCTTCCTTGCTTAGGGTTGTTCGTTCCTCCTGGCCTCCATTCTAACAAAGGGAACCACTGACCTGAGTCATTTAGTATAATTGCTGACATTAATCCTATTATCTGAGTGCCACTTCCCATTGTGGTCTCTGGATGCAGGCACACAGCTTGGCACTCATGATTAGCATGGGGTTTGAGCAATCATGTTCTCTCACCATTGGGTAGTTCAGGGTAGAGACAAATTTTCACATGCATGAAATCAGACTCTGGACATACATTTTGGGTTTGTTGGCTTCATATCTGTCTGATGTGGTCATTCACTGTGACCCAAAGGGGTGCCCTAGACACAGAACCAGAACCGTGCCTGAGCACAGCTGGTTAGTCTATATATTACAACAAAGGAGAAATTTTGCTGGCTAAAGTGAGACCTTCTTAGAGTAATCTTGTAAAAGCAAGCCTATTTCATTAGCAAACCAGCTAATATTGATTGGTTGAAGAATGGCAGGAACTTAATTAAAATGATACCATGAAAGAGGGGCAAAGAAGGAATGACTACCTTGCAAAAATGGTTTTTGAGGCTATGAGATTGCATTGGTTAGGGAAATAAACCTAGAGATAGTTGAAGCATCACACTATAATAAAATCTGCCCTCCCCTGAAGGGCACAGATTGGGAAATCTGATCTCTTACCTCACTCATCAGTGTGCATGTCCAGCCCCTTTGACCAAAAACAGCCTTACAAATGTCTGAGTTTTCCCAGAAGGCTAAGTGAGATCCTTCGGCCTTGTTTACGGGTAATGAAGCTCATATCCCAGTCCAAGTAGACACTGTGGTTTATTCAGTCAGGTCAAACTGACTGAGGATCTTGTGAGCCATGTGCGGAGGCTGTATGTGTTCATGCGTAAAACCTCATGATGATGGATAAGATGATGACGACAGTGATAGCTAGCATTCATTAACCTTTAACTTGTAATAGACATGGTGCTAAATGGATTACCTGTGCTACCAAAGTAAAATGTACTACTGATACAGGACAGGCAGGAAGATAGCGAACAAAGGAGCTGAGAGACTCCCAGCAGCCTCTTTGCTGGAGCCATGAACCACTAAAATTCCACCCTGTTCCGTGCAATCCAACATGGAAGCATGCTTAGCACACCTACTTCCCATGATGCAGTTGAGCCTCACTCCCCCATCATGGACAAGATGTAATGCTTAACCACGTTTATGCTGAGCTCCACATTGACATCCCATAAAATATTGGCAGAGATCACCATGCACTCTGAAACCAACCCAAACTCTGCCTCATCTATGTATTAATTATGGCATAACCACCTACAATGGCAACCCCAACATTGCTATGGGCAGACACCTCTCACTTCATTTCTGGATATGTACTATCTCTTTCAATAAATCCTGCGTTCTTACTTGTACCTTACCTATATCTCTGGTTTTAAATCATCTCTCATGCTGCAATATGAACTTAAAAAAACCCAGTTGCAGACCCTAAGTCCCACAACCCTAAAATCCCTTAAGAAAAGTACTATTAGGAACCCTCAGTTTACAGAGTGGTAGCTAAGCCTATGAGAATACTCGGGTTCTATGTACATGTTTCTAAGTCTTTACCTCTGCAGATAAAATGCTAACTTTTTCATTTAAAATGCCAAAGGAAACCTGAAGAAGAGACTTTTCCAATGTTGCAGGAGCACCACCCCCTGCCCAATTTAAAACTATAGTTTCTTCCTTTTCTAATTACATTCAAAAGGTATCCCAGGGATAAGATTTTTAGTGCATTAAGAAAGAAGTCTAGCTCCAGCTACATAATAAATGATAAGAAACAGTTATCATTAGGGAAAAAATGCCATCATTTCTGGAAGGTTTGAAGTATAACCATCTGAGGAAAGAAATATTTTCCCATGAGAGCTCTAAGATGAGGCAAAGGTGAGGCATGTTTTAATATGCAGGCTTCATATCGAGTATGTATATCAAGGCTAAGCATTTTAGAAATGGGGAGGATCCAGACTGAATGCCCAGATCCTTGGTAGTTTATTCTAATGATAGGTTTCATAATCTTTAGTTTAATTAGGTTGGATTCTCTCTTTATTTCACCTATTACCTGGATTGCCTTGGGTAAACCCACCTATAAAAGGGATATTGTAAAACTGGCTGATTGGCTTCCAAGATTGTACAAGAGTATATAATCTAACACAAAATGCAGAAAATATTAAGTGCTTATTTAACCATGACTATTATTCATAATTACATAATGTCATAATATTTGTGTTCTGTAAAATGTTGTATAAATATGCACAAACACCTGCTTTAACCAGATAGGAGCTTGTTGTGTTTTGTTTTGTGTTTTGGAATCATTCTAAAATGTCTAAGGTATTCTCTTGCCTAAGTGGGTTCAGTTGCACATAATCAAATCTTTCCTTTATCACTGAGTGTCTCACAAAACTTTAGGGACATTCATTTCAGCTTTGTTTCTCATTGTTGCCCATTAGAGAAAGAATTCATGGATATAGAAAATTAAATTTGATTATCTTCCAAGCCAATTCCAAATAATAAAATTTTACTTTTATAATTAAGACATCAAAGTGGATTTGATCTCATTTGAAACAATTCAGCAAGTATTTAAAGAACGCTGACTGTTTAAGGACATCCCCTGTGCTACAATTGCTAATGTTAAAAACATTGTAAGCAATTTCTGTCTAGAAGAACTCTGACTTTAGGTTGATATTTTCCCCCTCGATTAATATAGAGAAAGAACATTCAGGAAAAAAAGAGCCAGTAAATTGTAAAGAAAAAAAAAAAAAGCCATCCCATCCCTAATCAACATGAACACTGGAATCTTTCTGGATTACCTCTCTAGGCCAAGAAATGCATTTGTTAAAGCTTAAACTTCATTTACAGCTTAAGCAGACACCGGAATCACGTGTGGGGCTTGTTAAAAGACAGATTTGGAGGTGGAGGGCAATGGCACCGTGGCAAAGTGGGTAAAGCCACCTGCAGTGCCGACATCCCATATGAACTCCGGTTTGAATCCCTGCTACTCCACTTCTGATCCAGCTCTCTGCTATGGCCTGGGAAAGCAGTGGAAGGTGGTCCAGGTCCTTGGGCCCCTGCACCTGCATGGGAGACCCAGAGGAAGCTCCTGGCTCCTGGCTCTGATGGGCCCAGGTCCAGCCATTGTGGCTATTTGGGGAGTGAACCAGCAGATGGAAGACTTCTATCTCTCTCTTCTTTCTCTCTCTCTCTCACTGCCTCTGCCTCTGTAACTGTGCCTTTCAAATAATTAAATAAATCTTTTTTAAAAATATATTATTTATTTGAAATTCGAGTTATACAGAGAGAGGAGAGGCAGAGAGAGAGAGAGAAAGAGAGGTCTTCCATCTGCTGGTTCACTGCCCAGGTGGCCGCAACAGCCAGAGCTGCACTGATCTGAAGCCAGGAGCCAGGAGCTTCTTCTGGGTCTCCCACGTGGGTGCAGGGGCCTAAGGACTTGGGCCATCTTCTACTGCTTTCCCAGGTCAGAGCAGAGAGCTGGACCAGAAGTGGAGCAGCTGGGTCTTGAACCGGCACCCATATGGGATGCCCACGCTTCAGGCCAGGGCATTAACCCATTGCACCACAGCGCCAAACCCAATAATAAATCTTTTTTTTTTTTTAGTAAATATAAATTACCAAAGTACAGTTTATGGATTACAATGGCTTCCATCCCCCCCATAATTTCCCTCCCACTCACACCCCTCCCATCTCCCGCTCCCTCTCCCATTCCATTCACATCAAAATTCATTTTCAATTATCTTTATATACAGAAGATCGATTTAGTATCTATTAAGTAAAGATTTCATCAGTTTGCTCCCACACAGAAACACAAAGTGTAAAATACTGTTTCAGTACTAGTTATAGCATTATTTCACATTGGACAACACATTAAGAACAGATCCCACATGAGAAATAAGTACACAGTGACTCCTGTTGTTGACTTAACAATTTGACACTCTTGTTTATGGCATCAGTAAGCTCCCTAGGCTGTAGTCATGAGTTACCAAGGCTATGGAAGCCTTTTGAGTTTGGCGACTTTGATCTTATTCCAACAGGGTCATAGTCAAAGTGGAAGTTCTCTCCTCCCTGCAGAGAAAGGTACCTCCTTCTTTGATGGCCCCGTTCTTTCCACTGGGATCTCACTCACAGAGATCTTTCATTTAGGTTTTTTTTTTGGTGTGTTTGTTTGTTTTTTTTTTTTGTTTTTTTTTTTTTTTTTTTTTTTTGCCAGAGTGTCTTGGCTTTCCATGCCTAAAATACTCTCATGGACTCTTCAGCCTGATCCAAATGCCCTAAGGGCTGATTCTGAGGCCAGAGTGCTATTTAGGACATCTTCTATTCTATGAGTCTGCTGTGTATCCCACTTCCCATGTTGGATAGTTCTCTCTCTTTATGATTCTATCAGCTAGTATTAGCAGACACTAGTCTTGTTTGTGTGATCCCTTTGACTCTTAGATCTACCTATCAGTGTGATCAATTGTGAACTGAAATTGATCACTTGGACTAGTGAGATGGCATTGGTACATGCCACCTTGATGGGATTGTATTGGAATCCCCTGGCATGTTTCTAACTCCACCATTTGGGGCAAGTCCGATTGAGCATGTCACAAATTGTACATCTCCTCCCTCTCTTCCAATAATAAATCTTTTGAAAAAACAGAAGGGGGTGGTCTCATCCCCAGATAACTGGTTCCATAAGCTTGAGTAAGACTTTGTATTTTAATAAATTCTCAGATATGCTGGCATGTCTAGTGTTGTTACCACATTTTGAGAACATCAGCCTTCTCTGAGCAAATGAAATTTCCTCAGCTCTGTAGAGTATACATTTCACAAGAAAGATCCCTTTAACAATCAAGTAAGCTTGTGTTTTTAATAAGGCCTTTTTCTTGTCCACCTAACTCTGAGCATTCCTCAGACTTGTTTTTTATACCTTTTTATTTTGCTTCTCTCTTGCAGAGCAGCCTCCAATTTTCTGTGTATATTGCTACACAATTAGCTCTCGAGTCTCTATTTCTAATGCTTTGAACTCCCCTGAGATATAAGCTCAGAATTACACATTTTCTTAATTCAACAATAATTTGTGGGAAAATGAATAAATGAATAATAAATGATGGTTGAGTTGAGGCAATGCCCCCAGAGCTAACTGAAGAACCACAGAGCTTCTTTTTAGTTTTCTAGGCTCTAAGTTCCTTTTCCTAGTTCAAGTTAACTGTAGAAAGAGATACTTTTTTTTAAGATTTATTTATTCTAAAGGCAGAGCTATAGAGAGAAGTAAAGAGAGGAAGAGATAGGGATATACACACATACACAGAGAGAGAGAGAGAGAGAGAATCTCCTATCCATTGGTTCGCTGCCCAAATGGCCACAACAACCTGGACTGGGGGCCAGGCCGAAGCCAGGTACTCCATCTGCGTTTACCACGTTGGGTCATCATTTGCTGCTTCCCCACACTCATTAGCAGAAAGTTTAATCAAAAACTGAACAGCCAGGACTCAAATGGGCACTCCAATATGGGATGCCAGCAATGCAAGCAGCCCACTGGGCCATAATGCCAACACCAGAAGTTCTACTTCTTAATTCTCTGCAATATTGTATGGAAATAAGAATAAAAGAAAAGAGATGGGGAAGAAAGAAGTTGAGCTGTAATTGTGTAGAGGATCTGGGTAACAAGCAGGCCTGTGACATTGAGAATTTGCTGCGGTGAATTTAGCTAAGTTGAGATAAGCTCTGAATTGACTGTGTTTCTTATTCTAACAATCACCTTGACTCTCAGTATTAGCTATGGTTTATATGAACCACCTACCACAAAGCAAGTTTTTTCAAATGTCTACCACTTCCAGAATTGTTTCATGTTTAGAGAAACTTGCACGATAACTCACGCCTATAATTTTTTCTGTCAAACTACCTGATTTGGGATCCAATTGGTCTAGGTTGAGTCCCATGAGATTGTATTCATGTAAGTTATCAATGCTGCTGGTCTGAGGCAATATTGAGAATCACAGTTCCTGCAGACTGAATAGTGGCTGAAGTGGATCACTATAGTATGCATGCTAATTATGTGAATTGAGAAGTAGCCTAAGACTGAATGGCACTTAGAATTTTTACAGAGAGAAGGATAAGAATCAGGTTCAGCGTCTGGACTGAACCAACAAGGACCTTTGAAAAATCCACACTTCCATAGTAGCAGCAAGAACACTGGCGATAAAAACTGTCAAACTCAAATTTTTCAGAATTCTGGAAACTGAGTAAAGATTTGTCAAAATCCCAAGAGCATCTAGTTTAAGAAAACCAGCTTAATATCAGTGTGGTCGTTTAGCTTGTGAAAATTTCACCTCCTGTCCCCCGGTTCTGTGGTGGTTTTGTAAGCCAACATTCTTGAAACTGTGGTAGCCTAGGAGCCATTTGGGTGGGGGTGGGGAGGAGAGCTGATCTGGAGCTCCCCAAGTCTCTCAGCCCCATAGAACTGCCACTATTAATCTTGTCACTGAAAACACCATTCTGAGGTATAGCTTTGTCTGACTTGATTCAGAGTTCATGTTATACCAGCAAGGCTTTCATATAAAAATTTACTTATAATTGCATAACATTCGAGCTGTCTGACATAGCGCTAAGAGTTGAGGCTAAGGGGCTGACAAGAAAGCTTCTTAAAAATCTGAAAAATGACATATCCATAGAGAACTCTGCGAAGCTTTATCATAGTTCTGAGAATTAGAAGATCATGTATGAAGGATCATCCCAAAGTTCATGCAAGATGTGCATAGTGAAAAAGCTATTCAAGGATTTCTAATTCTTTGCATCAAATGAAATGGAATATTTTAAAGGATTTATTTATTTATTTGGCAGGAACAACAGCACAGAGGGAAGGAGATGGAGTGAGAGAAAGGGAGAATGAGAGAGAGGGAGATGGAGAGGGAGGCAATATTTTTAAAAGCTTTTATTTAATGAATGCATTTTTCATAGGTACAACTTTAGGAATATAGTGGTTCTTTCTCCCATACCCACCCTCCCACTGCAACTCCCATCCCACCTCCTACTCTCTGTCCCATTGCATTTTTCATTGTGGTTCATTTTTAGTTTATCTTTCTATACAGAGGACCAACTCTATGCTAAGTAAAGATTTCAACAATTCGCACCCACACACATACACAGCATATAAAGTACATTTTGAGAACAAGTTTTGCAGTTAATTCTCATAGTATAATTCATTAAGGACAGAGGTCCTACATGAGGAGTAAGTGCACAGTGACTTCTGTTGTTCATTTAACAATTAACACTCTTTTTTATGACATTAGAGATCATCCGACCCGAGGCTCTTGACATGAGCTGCCAAGGCTATGGAAGCTTTTTGTGATCACAGACTCCATCAGTATTTGGACAAGGCCATAGCAAAATGGAAGTTCTCTCCTCCCTTCAAAGAAAAATACATCTTTCTCTGATGGCCCCTTCTTTCCCCTGGGGAGGGAGACAAATTTTTAAACAATTTATAATAGAGGCACTTCTTTAGGAATGTATAGCAATTCTAAACATATTTGTACCCAAAAACAAAGTCATCAAATGCATTAAAGAGAAACTTACAGAACTGAAAAAAAAAGACAATTTAATAATAGTTGGAGAACTCAATACCTCACATTCAATACCTGATAAAATAGCTAGCAGGAGATGAACAAAGAAATGGAAACTTGAAAGCTACAAAGAAACTTAACCTAATAGTCATTGGGAACTCTATACCTAACAACAGTAGGTTTTATATTCTTATCAATGCATTTAGACCATTCCCCAGGACAAACCATATATGAATCATTAAACAGGCCTGAACAATTTAAAAAATATTGAAATTCTAGAAGGTATGCCCTCTGACCACAACAGAACAGAATTGGAAATCACACAGAAAAAAAATTTTGGAATTTATAAATATATAAAATTATAAAATACACTTCTATATAATGTCTCAGAAGAAATCACAAGTTTGATGATTACATACTTTGAGATGAATAAAAATGAAAACACAACATACCAAAAGTTAGGAGGTGCAGCTAAGATTAAGTTATGCTATCCCTAGTAGAAATCAGAGGGAAACTTACAATAAAACCTAAAAGCATAAATAAACATTATTGGATCTAGGAATAGGAAACATCTTTACAAAAAGAAAACTTTGAGTGGCTGTTGTGGCACAGTAGATTAAGTAGCCACTTGTAACCCTGGCATCCAATGTTCTGTGCTGATTCAAGTCCTAGCTGCTGTGCTTTTAGTCCAGCTTCCTGCTAATGTGCCTGGGAAAACAACATGTGATGGCCCAACTACTTGAGGCTGTGTCACTCACATAACAAACCCAATAGAAACTCTAGGCTCCTAGTTTCAGCCTGGACCAGCCCCAGCCATCGTGGCTATTGTGGGGGGTAATTGGTGGATGGAGATCTTTCTCTCTCTCTGCCTCTCTCTCTCTGTGTCACTGTGTCTTTCAAATACATAATCTTTTTTACAAAAAAAAAAAATGAAAACTAGAACATAAAATTGTATGGATTATATTACATCATGATTTGGAGTTCTTTTAAAAGATTATAGCAAGGGGCTGACATGTGGCATAGTGGGCTAAACCTCTGCCTGCAGCCCCGGCATCCCATATGAGCACCAGTTCATATCCCGGCTGCTTCTCTTCTGATCTAGCTCTCTGCTGTGGCCTGAGAAAGCAGTAGAAGATGGACCAAGTGACTGAGACCTAGAAGAAGCTCCGGCTTTTGGCTTCAATTGGCCTAGCTCCAGCCATTGTGGCAATTTGTGGAGTGAGATCGCAAGATGGAAGACCTTTCTCTCTCTCTCTCCCTCACTCTGTAACTCTACTTCTCAAATAAATAAAATTTTAATTAAAAATCATAGCTAAGCTATATGCAAAATTAATAGAAATGTGAGACTGAAAGAAGATATCTTTTTAAAAATTTCATTACTATAAATAGAACAGATTTCATATATTTCATAAGTACAGTTCTAAGAAGAATACTTAGAATACTACTTCCCTCCCTCTCCCTTCCTGAATCACCCTCCTTCCTTTCTTTTTTCCATTAATTTTTGCAACTCTATAATCATAGACTTAATTAACCACTAACCATAATATTCAACAAGAAAAAAGTAGGAAGACCACAGTCCCACAGGAGTATAAATAAAGGATAAAAACAACAATCATATCATTCCTATGCATCTTTTGTATTCTATATTAACTGTCACATATCAGAGAGAATATAGATATGTGTCTTTTTGAGACCGACTTATTTCACTAACCATAATGGTTTCCAGTTGCATCCCTTTCATTGCAAAAACAGGGTTTCGTTCTTTTCCTGGCTGAGTAGTATTCCATAGTGTATATAGTACCACATTTTCTTTATCCAGTCATCAGTTGGCAGACATCTGGGTTGATTGCTTTTCTTAGCTATTATGAACTGAGCTGTGATAAACATGGAGGTACTGATAACTCTCTAATATGTTGATTTGATTTCATCTGGGTGAATTCCCAGGAATGGGATGGCCAGATCATATGGATCTATTTTGACTTCTGAGGAATCGCCTTACTGTCTTCCATAATGGTTAAAATATTTAATCTCTAAAACTAGTGAAAAAGTATTATCTAGAACTAGTAATAGATACATATGTCTATTTAAATTTGAGTTTACATAAATTACATAGAATTAAATTTATGTTTCTCAATTGTACTAACCTCATTTAAGCACATGTTAGCCATGTGAGGCTAGTGGCTGTGACATGCACCAATACAGAGAGAAAATATTTCCACCATTTCTACCAAAAGTTCTGTGTAAGAGACCTGATCAAGAATCTCATGAACCAACGGAAAAGGAAGACCTTTCTCTCTCTCTCTCTCTCTCTCTCTCTCTCTTTCACTGTCCACTCTGCCTGTCAAAAATAAATAAATAAAGTTTTAAAAAAGAATCTCATGCAAACCACCAAAAGGCTGAAAATTCAAATTGAACATAGGAAAGATATATATATATATGCAATATATATGCAACAACTACATATGCAGTATGTATGCAATAACTAGTTAAAGAACTCTAACTATTTATATATGCAATAACTAGTTAGAGAACTCTAGATAGTTAGAGTTCTCTAACTAGTTATTGGATTTGAAGATATGTTCACCTTACTAGGAACTTGAGAGGAGAAAATTAAAATGTTGAGGTACTCAGTAGGCTGATGAAAATCTGAAAGTAGGACAATAGAACATTTTGGTGAAATGTGGGAAAGCAAGAAATGCCATGCAGTTAGTAGAGGTGCAATTACTACCACCTTTGTGGAAAGCATCCAGCAACACTTAATCAAATTAAAAATATCTGTACCTCAGCACACACACACCTGGTTGAATACACCAGAGAAATTCTCATCTAGGATGGCACAGATGCTCTTTCTTTTATTTTAAGCTGGTTCAGCAAGAATGAATAACACAGAAGAAGAGCATGATTCAACTGCTGGTTCTGGAAGCTCTGCCTCTCTAACAAGAGACCTCTTTGATTTTATTTGTCCTCAACTTTATAAATGCATAGGGCATTAAAGACTACTGGCCATACTGCGTGTAGACTCTATGCCAAGGCTTGTGCTTTGGAATAGTGAGAGTCCAGGAGATCGTATGGGCTCTATTTCTACACTTTTAAAGGTATCCCACATAAGCTTTATGTTATATCTACACTAAGTGGTGCTGTAAGTGTGTATGTGATTCTTTTCAATGACTTTTTGTGGAGATTTGTAGAAAGTTATGTATCAGGGTGAGGAAGCAATATTGTTCCTATTACTAGGGAAATTAAGATAGATCCATAATACGTGTATACCATCTTTATGGTTGTCAGAAAGAAGAAACTATTTGTCTTTAATATTCATTTATAGATTGTATAAATAGTATTAAGCGGCAGGCATTTGGCCTAGTGGTTAAGCCACCATTTGTAATTCCAGCATCAGATATCAGACTGCCTGAATTCAAGTCTCAGCTCCATTCCCAGTTCCAGTTTCCTGCTAATGCAAGCCCTCAGAGGCAGCAGGGGATAGCTCAAGTAACTGAATCCCTGCCACACACATGGAAGACTTGGATTGAGTTCTGAGTTCCTGGCTTCAGCCTGGCTTAGCCATTATGGGTATTTGGGAAGAGATCCAGTAGAGGAAAGTACTCTCTCTTTCTTTAACTCTTTCTGCCACTCTCTCAACCAAGTAAATAAAACTTAGAACCAGCATAGAGCATGTATGTACATAAATTCCTCAAGCACTGAATATTTTATATGAATGTAATATCACATTATGGAACGTATATCAGACCTCTTTTTTCGAGTGTGTATGTACATGAATAAATAGGATAGAAGAACCAGAGGATATCTTAGAAATGAGAAGAAAAAATAATTTAAATTTAAAACGATAGGTCTTGCCTCTAATGACAGGATAATATGAGATCTCAACAGGGTTGGGAGTTTAAGATGCTGGATAGAGTGCTTGCTTCCACATCAGAATACTTGGGTCTGATACACAGTTCCGGCTCCTTACTCCAGTTCTGTGTTCCTGCAGACTCTATTAGGGAGCAGTGATGACTTAAGTGATTGAATTCCTGCCTGCCCAGGTGGGAGATTTAGATTGAGTTTATGACTTCTGCCTAGCACTTGGGAAGGGATCCACCAGATGGAAGTCCTCTCTTTTCCCCCTTATCCTCTCTCCCTTACTCTCCCTTTTCCTCTTCCTCTCAAATAGATAATTTTTAGATCAACTGTTCATTTATAAGAAATCGAAACATATGAATAGAAGAAATAATTGTGCTTATAATAACAAAAATAATTAGTAAAGGAATTGAATTGTATAGTGGTTAATCAAAGAAGATTCTGAGGTTTCATCCTATGGATATTGGTACTCTAACAGATACTCTAAAAGAATAACACCATTTACAGTGAAAGAGAAATGAGTAGAAATGATTTGAGTGAAAAAATGTCAATTGTATTTTATACATAAGGTGCTAGTACAATAACCAAAAGGAATTGAAAACAATTTTTATTATGAAGGAAAATTATATTATGAAACATATGCAAATGGAGAATTTCATAAATTCCAGAGTCTTAAATTAGTTGTTCTATTGGCAAAGGTGACTGTAGAAAGAGAATGAATTCAAATAAGATAACCACCAGATGAGAAGGAAATGTGGAAATGTAGATGAAAATGATAGTGGTTAAGCTATGTAAATGTTAAATCAAAACCTGCTTTTGGAAGATAAAACATATATGTATTATATTATATTACATATATATACATTTATATGTGTGAGTGTATGTATGTGTGTGTGTATACATATACATTCATGTGAGAAGCCATGATATATACATCATGTCTTGAATGTGAGGAATATTATTCATTGATCCTATAGAACAAGACTCTCCAGGGCATGATCTTCACCTAAGTTTTGAGGATGATGAACCCTTTACCATGTGTGGCAGTATTCTTAGGCAAACACTGTCATTTAGCCCTGTGTAGCTCACATTTAGAGAAACATAGAGTTACAGACTTTGGTTAGAAATAACCTATTCCAAACTCTGAAGTTCTAAAGCAGAGATATATGCAGTATTTTAAGCCTCATTTCCAGTGTCTTGCATGTATTTATCCAGATTTAGATCTTCTTCTATCATGTGCCTGATTTACTGACAGTTGATTGGAGCCATCATATCCAATTTTCATTGATAATAGGATTCTTGCTCTAATGCACAATAACTTTCAGGAAATGCTGTGCCATCAAAAGTCTCTGTTTGTTTTCCTGAATAATTACAGAAATAGGGCACCCACTGTATCAGTTATTTAAGAAAAGTCACCAATTTTTTTGTCATCAACATTTTTTTAAAGTTTATTTATTTGAAAGGCAGAGTTACAGAGAAGAAGAGGCAGAGAGAGAGAGAAAGAGAGAGAGACTGAGAATTTTCTATCCTCTGGTTCATAGGGCTGGTCCAGACTGGAGCCAGGAGCCAGGATCTCCTTCCAGAACTCCTACATGGCTGCCAGAGGCCAAGTACTTGGGCCGTCCTCCAGTGCTTTCCTAGCAGCATTGGCAGGGAGCTGGATCAGAAGTGGAGCAGGCAGGACTTGATCTGGTGCAGCAGGCAGTGGTTTAACCCACTGTACCACAGTGCAGAAACCATCATCAACCTTTTGTTGACAGTCAGGATACAGATAGGGACATGACCAAAGTATATTTTACTTTGCTCAAGTCAATAGATACATGGATTTTATGGCCGAAGGGAATATTACTATTACAAATATTACTATTTGTATTGACCAAACCAACTCAGGCTGCCTTGAACTTTATAGAAATTCTTCCTGAGTTCTTGCATTACTGTTATTTTTACCTTTTAGATTTGCTATTATGAGACATTTTTTTCTTTTTTTTTTTTCATTTACACATATTCACTTCCAAAGAAATTGAGAGATGCTGTATCAAGAACTGCTAACCAAGCAACATTTTATACCAGAATAAAGTGTTTGGTAATGTTCTTGAACTCAATGGAGATGCCAATTTTTGAGTCATCAGCATAGAGCTGATACTTTTAGCATAGAATAGAACAGACAGAATTGTTATTCTTATCAATATCCCAGGTATTCCTTCCCCTTGAGTGTGGACATTGCCTGTAACTTGTTTCCATTTATTCCACTGCTTATAAATTGTTCTGTTATTAAAACAGCTTTATTGATATTTAATGCAAAAACCATAAAACTCCCACATTTGCACTGTATATTTCAATGTTTTTTAATGCATTTGCAGATTAGAACTTGCTAGCAACCAATAGAATATGGCAAAGATGAAGGAATTTTTCAAATTTGAGTCAGATCCAAATACAAGCATCATGTTTACTGAGGGAGCCAGTAGACAGGGAAACCCCGAGTACTGTAACTCAGAAAATACTCACAGCAAGGGAGGAGGAATACTCAACAGAGATGATATCATCTTTCTAAAAGATGATCAAGAAAATAAGCAGAAGAATAGTTAAACTCAAAATGATGCAGAAACAAAAAGATGAATACAAACTAGAACTAAAAAAGAGCATTACAAGCAAGATCACTGTTAACGCATAGAGTCCAAAGGCATTAACTATAAATTCCAAGTCAAAAAGATCCATACCCTCTGCAGCTCTCAGGCTGAACAGCAACAGTGGCTTAGCATTCAGAGTAATAACCAAATTCACAAGGCACAGAAGAGTCAGTGTTACTTAGCTTTAAGAAAGAACGTATGTCCAGCCACAATAAAGTACACAGGGAAACACATCATGACTTTAGACATTCGATAACTAAAAATTCCTCCACACTCTGGACCCTTGGGCTGAGTGACTGTGTCCCACCTCATTCTTGGAAGATGTAAATTCTGAAGTCTTTTTGATCTTTCTAGCTGTGTATCTCCTCAAGGGCATCCTCTCACGGTACAGTTTCTAGGGAAGCTTAATATCATCAATATCAATCACTGTGTACTGAACAAACAACACTGACAATGAAGTAGAGCTATTTGTCCTTTACATGGTCATTTTGGTTAGGGTCTCATTTATTTTAAATCTTGTATCCTCCTATAAAATCTTTGAGTTAATGTTATAAGAAAAATTTGGCCAGTGCCGTGGCTCACTTGGCTAATCCTCTGCCTGCAGCACTGGCACCCCGGGTTCTAGTCGCAGTCAGGGCTCCGGATTCTGTCCAGGTTGCTCCTCTTCCAACCCAGCTATCTGCTGTGGCCCAGGAAGGCAGTGGAGGATGGCCCAAGTGCTTGGGCCCTGCACCCGCATGGGAGACCAGGAGGAAGCACCTGGCTCCTGGCTTTGGATCACTGCAGGGCCAGCCGTGGCAGCCATTGTGGGAGTGAACCAATGGAAGGAGGACCTTTCTCTCTGTCTCTCTCTCACTGTCTATAACTCTACCTGTCAAATAAAAATAAAAAAAGAAAAATTTGACCAATCCTCAGGCTAGAGAAACTATCCATTACCTGCTGTCCCTTCTGCCATTCCAAAAGAACAGGAACTCAAAAGTCATAACTCAGTACCTAGGTACTTTCTCTGAAATTTGCACCCATCCATACATTAACATTTTTCTATGTTCTTTGTTCTATCTTAATGTCACACTCCATCTCTCTTATTTCCCTTTTCCCCCATAATTTCTACTGGATAACTGGTCTGGTCTATAAAATCCATGTTAATTTATAGAACCTTCTTTTGTATCAAATCATCCTATACCATCTGCATATACTGCCTAGTATCTCTGATTTAACTCTGGACTAATTTATTTATCCTACCTCAATATATAGCCTTTCTCTCCAGCTTTCACAGGCTAGTCAAGATACAATTAGTAGGAATCTTGATGACCGCCATCTTGCCAGTATTCCCTTATATGAAGAAACAATACATCACTTCTCGGCCTTTTGCCTAAGGCCGAGTGAAGAAACATTATTACCACGGATTAAAACTTTCAACTTTACAAAAAGCGTTTTAACATTACTATTTGTCCTTAGATTATTCATTAAAAAGCTATACGATTATATATTATTATTGTTATAATTTATATTATTACAAGTCTGATTTTACAGAAGGAATTAAGTGACATAATATGTGGGGAATAGTTCTGGTAATGTGAGAAGGTCAGTCTACTTTCTAAACACATTGTGAGTAATCCCAAAAATTAAGATAAAAATCATTGATCGTCTCACCATGCATAGTCTGACATGCAAATACATACAAAATACATACATATTCACACAAACAACATACATGTGCACAATTTCAGTTGTATTTTCTACAAGTAACCTGTTAAAACCTAACCCTCCTTGCAGTGCTCTCCTGTGCAATAAGGAGAGAATCAAAATAGATTTTCTTCATTTCATGCCATTTTAAAATAGGTACATTCTGGATTTAATCAGATTCCTTTTCAGACACATCCCAAACTCAGATACACCTTGTACTTTAAGAATACTGAAAGCTATAATCTTACCTCAGCCAACAGAAAAGTTAAGCAAAGGGTTGTGCCCATCTCCATTCAGTCTTAAGGAAATGCCACCAGCTTAATAGGATCTGCCAGGCCATATATGTGAAGATGTCTTTATGCAAAACACAGTGTTCAAGCTGACATTTGTCTGGAACCTGTTTTAACCCACCAGCTCATGCTCTATCTTTGTTCTTTCTGTACAAACACTTGTCTCAGGTTTTGGACTTTGAGGGTTTTTTTTTTTTTTCTGGACCTTACAGGCTGTCATCCCAAGTGGCTGGCTTTTCTGTCCCCAGACTGATCTGTTCCATACTACAGTTGATAGATTGTTCCTATTCCCTGACCCGACATCTGTGCCTGGCTCTGAGAATCCTTCTAATCTCCTTTATTAAGATAACTCTGTGTATGGCCTGACATTCTGAAATACCCACTTCTTCACCCTTACTCCAATTTGAAGCACTACATCCTGGATCTTCTATATGTGTTGGTCTTTGAGAAGGTGGTTTTCCTAGAGCTTGAGTGCACAAAGAGTTAAGTTGTAGAGCACAAACAGCCAGGTGGTGAAGGGATGAAAGGTGTGTGTATGAGCCGCCTATTCATAGGAATGGCATGAAAAAAAGGGAGAGGAATGGGATCAAACCTCTAGGATCAAATGACTATGAGTGGTGACAGTATCAGCTTCCATTTACTGGATTTCTTCAGACAACTCTGAGCATATTTCATTACATCCTTGCAGTTAACTCTTCAGAATATATTTTACTAATTGCATTTTACAAATGAGGAAAGTAAGGCTACAAACGTTTAATTTATTTAAGTCTTTTAGCTAATAATATTAGAATCAAGTTGTTTGTGATTTTCCCATTACTCCACTCCTCAGCCTGTGATTACCACCAATTTACTCTCTGGGACTTGGACTTTTTAGCTTCCACATATGCATGAAATCTTCTAGTAGTTATCCTATGCCTGGATTATTACACTTAACATAATATAATCAAGGCCCATTCATTTGCTGCAGGACTTCCTTTACATATATTATGAAGAAAATAATGATATATATACATTATACATAAATGTGATAAATATCCATTATACATATGTGATTTATATCCATTAAATATATATACATATAAATCCATTCATGTGTTGATGAACACTTAGAATTATTCCATATCTTGGCTACTGTAAATAATGCATCAATGAACAAGGGAGTACAGATAGTTCTATAGTTCTTTTACATAGTGATATCACATCCTTTGGATATATATATATCTGGTAGTGCAATGTAGTTCTATTTCTCATTTTTTAAAAGATTAATTTATTTTTTTGAGAGTCACAATTACAGAGAGAGAGGGAGAGACAGAGAGAAAGAGGTCTTCCATCCACTGTGTCACTCCACAAGTAGTCACAATAGCCAGGGCTGACCCAGGAAGAAGCCAGGAGCCAGGAGCTTCATCTGGGTTTCCCAGGTGGATGGCAGAGACCCAAGTACTTTTGCCATCTTCTCCTGATTTTCCTAGCAAGGAACTGGTTCAGAAGTGGAGCAGTGATGGCATGAAACAGCACCCATAATGGTGCTGACATCACAAGCAGCTATGCCACAATGCTACCCCCCACGCCCTTTTGAGGAACCTACATACTTTTTTTCTCAATAGCTGTGTTAATTTATACTCCTACCAACATCCTCACCAACAGTTGTAACCTTTGCCATTTTGTTAAAAGCCTTCCAACAGGTGTCAGGTGATAGCTCATTGATGTTTTAATTTGCATTTCCCTGATGATTAGTGATATTAAATGTTCTTTTTTAATGTAACTATTAGCCATTTGTGTGTCTTCTTTTGAGAAATGTCTATTTAGGTCTCTTACCCATTTTTTTAAATCAGATTATTTTCTTCTGACACTTGAGTTCCATATATATTTTGGATATTAACCCCATATGAGATATGTGAATTGTAACTATATTCTATAGCTGCATTTTTGTACCAGAGATTGTTTCATTTGTTTTTTCTTAATTCTGGTGATTGTGCAGAATCATTTAGGTTGATGTAACCCTATTTGTCTATTTTTACAGAGCCAAGATTTGTCTCAGGCCTGTGTCTTTTCCAGAGCTCATAAACTGACAACAGGTATAACTAAATTTGTGTTAATGTAAAAGTTAGTAAATCAACCAATATGGTTAATCTGTACATAACTTAACTGTATTTGGAAGTTACTCTTGAAAAAGCATTCCATCTTTGAATTTTCCCTTTTCATGTAATGAAACTGAGAGCAACTAACTATGCTTCTTCCACTTCTAGTTATAACCTGAGACCTGAGTCTAGCTTCATGACTAATAAATCTCATCTTCTTGAAGAATTGAGAATGATCGTCAGAGGTTTTTTAGACTTCAGGATTATTTATAATGGGTTTAAGGATCAAAACAGGAGAACTAATAGGATAGAAAATTTCCCGAAGTGTAGTACAAAAGAATGTAGCTCACAGAATTATCACGTGCACACATTCACAAGCGATATATAATACATCACCCATGAATCTATTATTTCTTTGGTAATTCTAGAGAATTCTGTAGTTTAGAAAATTGTTTTAGGCTGCTGCAATATGAAAGCTATCATAAATTCTCTACAGATGCTAATACCAAGAGTATAACCTTGAATGTTGTAGGTTCGCAACTACTTTAATTTAGGGGAAAAAAAAAAAAAAGATGTTTTGCAACATCTGGCCCAGAACTCAAAAGGCTTTTATCTTCTGTCTCACCCTCAAGAAGCCTGACATGGTCAGGTAGCGAGAAAGACACAGCTGCGAGCCAACACCAATGACCAAACTGCTGTGAGTGAGGCCATCTTAAAACATGCAATCCCAGTCCAGTCACCAGATGACGATACCCCATGAATGGTGAGAGGCAAGACCAGCAGAAGAACTGCCCACGTGGACCAGTACAATTTGCTGAACCAGAATTGTCAGCAGGTATGAAATTTGTTTTTATCACACCTCAAGGTTTGGGAGAAGTTTGCTACACAGCAGCAGATAACTGATACAACTTAATTTTCAATCACATTTCCAAAACTGTTTTAACCTTGAAAGAGTTATTTCACTCAACACATAATGAACATACCCAGGAACATTTGGAGATGCAGAGACAGAAGTCTTCGTCCTTATGTCACATAAACCTACTTGGTATACTAAGGAATATTGTTCAGAAAAATTGAAGATAGTTGACTTTTTATTGATTAATCTTTCCCAGGAGACTGTCCCAGTTTCTTTTACATTTGAACAAACATCTGGTATCTTGAAGAAAAATTGTGTGTAAGGTGCTTTTGTTCCCAATGAAAAACTCAATGTGGTTCTGATCATCAATTAATTCATAGGTCTATCTCTTCTTACCTTTTGTAGGTAAAATCTTCAGAAACCCAAGTAAGAACAAATCATTGGTCTTACAGTTGGGTCTTGCAGTGATATTTATCATTCTTTAGAAGTATGAGATATGATTTGCTTGCTTGTCTTTTGTAAATGTTTTCAAACCTTGATCCTATTTTATTTTATCAGCAAGAATTATAACTGTCTCATTGTTGAAATTAGATAAGCAATGCAAGTAAATCATGAAAAGCTACAGGCAGCTATTAATAAAACACTTGAATGAGCAACTCCCCTACATTATTTTAGCAGACTTTCAAGGACTACTTCATATGCAATTAAGACACCTTCCCCAATACACCAACACCCCCTGAGTTTCACTGTCCCAATCATTTTTCCTCACATAAAAACCTGGATGTGTTATCTTCTGTCTCCCTCTTTTGTTTCTATAAAAACAATATCTCCCAGTTAAAAGCATTCTATTTCTAAACAGTAATTTTTTTATCCTGCTCCAAATCCAAATCCTAAACTTATTTCAAAGTCTGCTCTAAAGCGTTACTTTAATCTTCTCCAAACATGAGGCTTCTGGTTACAATGAATTTGAATTTAACATGTTAACATCTCTGCAGCTATAGATATCAGCAGAATGTGTGTCAATCTAAACAATTTAATTTGGTGAGGCATTGGGCAAAAACCCATTTCTCAAAATATCAGCCCCACCTCACGTAATTTCAACCATCCATACTTATTCATTTGGATTTAAGGCTCTGTGTTCTTTAAGCTTAGTATAAAAATTCACTTCTGGAATGGATTACCTCTTATCAATAAGCACAGGGGTTAACAGTTTTTAATATTTGACAATACCATGTGAGCATAGGTTCATATGAATAAGACGGGGGAGAAGAGGCTAGCTATCAGAATAGAGACTTTTTCATACTTTCATGTTCAGGAAAACCTTTTTTAAATGTTTTGTTCATTTTGAAGGCAAAGAGAGAGGGAGAGAGACAGACAAATCTAACATCTACTGATGTACTCCCTCAAATGCCCCCAACTGGGGCTGGACCAGGCCAAAGTTAGGAGCTCAGAATTCAATCTAGGCCTCCCAGGCAGGTGGCAGGAGTTCAAATATTGAGCCATTACTTGCTGCCTCCCAGGGTG
Source organism: Oryctolagus cuniculus (assembly GCF_964237555.1). Classification (NCBI taxonomy): domain Eukaryota; kingdom Metazoa; phylum Chordata; class Mammalia; order Lagomorpha; family Leporidae; genus Oryctolagus; species Oryctolagus cuniculus. The sequence goes on along the minus strand of NC_091433.1, from coordinate 123,405,949 downwards.
CACATTAGCAAGTGGCTAAGAGTAGAGCTAAGACAGAAAATCAGATACCCTGATATGGGGTGTGGACATCCCAAGAAGCATCTTAACTGCTGTGTCAAACACCTAACCCAGGGGAGGAAAAAACTTTCAGCAGCTCAATTACTCTTCAACCCACTGCAGCTATTCTTATACACAAGTCACTTTACAAATTGAGTCATTTCAATCATTAAACCCTGAATTTTTACAGGACCCTCACCTAACTGTAGTTCCAGCAAAAAATTATGTCATGGTGCAAGTGTAAATATTCCATAATCAGAAAATCATTCAGCTGTGATATTTCAATGATGCCATAGACAGAAATCTGTAGCTCAAACCACATATTCTCTATCATCACAAAGCTTATGCTCTTTTAGGATCTTCATACTCAACATTATAAAATATGTTGACTGTGTTGATCAGCATGAAAAACTGAAAAAGAACTTTAGGGAATGTGAACTTGTAGTTTAAAAATATTTTCAACTACAGCTTGGTGTTTATGGAAGAGTGGAGCAAAACTTGGTACTAAATTTCCAAATAAGCTAGGATTTGGATTTCATACTAGGGACAGAAGTTCTCATCTCTGTCCAGAAGACTGGGAATATAAACATTACCAAGATTTGGCACAAATATTTTTTTTAAGATTAGACACTGGTGCAAAAAGACAAATATAGTTTTTTCTTTAAAGATTTGAGATCTATCTTATTGATTAACAAAACTGAGATAATGTAAGAAAGAGTTGTAAAATAGTGAGAAAAGTGTTTGGGATTTACCACTGACCTAGATCAGCAGGTGGTTCCCAGTTGACTGGGTTACTTCTCAAGATGAGCAGAAACCTTGTTTGCTAGAATCCTCTATTCATTCTCTATTCATTTGTCTGTCTTTCAAAGCTCAGTTGAAGTTCTGCCTTCAGAATGAAGTCTTCTCTGAACGTTCCAGTACAGAAGACCTATTTTCTTCCCTCATCAGCATTTTCAAAGATTAAACTAAGCATTTGAATGAAATTAAATAATAAAATATAGTTTCCATGTTATGAGGTTTTGCTAGCATATTTGGTGCCTAGAAAGTTATTGACTGAAGAAACAATGAGTAAGTTTTATCACTCCCTGAATCCCAAGTGTATGTGTAAAGAATGCTTTATGTTGAACAATTTATACTGAATAATTATGATGGTTTATACATGGGTTATAGATCAACTTATTGACTTACAGGTCATTAATGACACAATTAGACACATCATCCTAGGCAAGAGAATTGGACATGATCCTTTGAATCACCCACAGCTGTTGTATATTGTAGAGCCACAAAAGTATAATCAAGGCACATTTATGCTTAAAGGGCATCATGCTGAAAGAAACACTCCCTTTGTCAATTCACCTCTAAACTCAAACTCATTTCATTTTTTCTTTCCTTGGTTTTTGCCTGATTGTGCTACTTAGGTAATCTCTTATCTGTTCAAGTCTCAACTTCCTATTTCATAGAAGAATTTTCAAATTATGTTGTACAATTATAAAAATGATGGAACTAATAAATGAGTATATCAGTAGGATGATAATGCCAGATCAAATAGCATTTAAATACTCATTATATATAGTCATTAAAAATAAGCTTATTCAAAAGCAATGTATCCATATCTACTCATCAGCTATAAAAAATGCCATAGCACATAGTGAGATGTTTATAATTGGAGACACTAGGTGTACGGTGTCTATGGGATGAGAGACTAAGAAAGTATATTTAAAAATCTCTGTATTTCCTCTTCATTTTTTTCTGTAGACCTAAAATTACTCAAAAATATTCATATTTAAATAAAAAATAATACAGTCAAAAAAGACCTCAGTGTTAGATGTAACACTTAATGTTCTAGAGCAATATATCCATATACTTGGAAACTATCTTTTCTAAAAAGGAAATCATTTATTTCTGTAGCAGACAAAAATTAACAAGTTAACATTTAACTTCATAATATCAGGATTTTAGTTAAATAATAAGCAGCAAAACATATATATATTCTCTTATAAGTAATTTTATGTGACCTACTAGATAATGCTCCAGTGTAACAGCCAAAGAACATGTTCCACCACTCTTTGTCTTATTTTTGAGTTTTGGGTATGTACTGTAAAGCCTTTGGCATTACGTGAGTGCCCAAATAATGTCAACAGTGTTAATAAGTTTGATCACTGTAGTCCCTTCACCTTCTCTGAAACTCTCACATGTCATCTATACATAAAAGACAATAACATTCCAAACTGGACTCAAGAATCTTGGGAGGGTCAAGTGCTCCTCATAAGGTATCAGTTTTAAGTGAGGATTTGGGGATGTTAGTAATGTCATTAAGCAATTAAACTTACAAGTGGCTTACAATTGCATGTTATTTTAAAAGGGATAAGGATATCTTTGGGAGCAGATGTGTGAAAATTTTACATTAGTTTTAAAATCACATTAATCAATAATTGCATCTTAGCTTGCTGTGTTCTACTTAAAGCTGGTCCACACTTCTCCAACCTCTCAATATCCCTAAAGAAGGTAGGTTTGCTCTCATCGTCACAAGGGAAAGCTTGTGTAAAAGAGTTTGAGATGTAACTTACTGAAAGCTACAAAGCACTTAGCAAACATAAAGTGTTCCTAGGTGCAGCATCATAAAACAAAGAATGAGACATCACTGAATATCATGGGTAAAGAGTAAGCTCAAATTTATTTTCATAATTGATGGGAGCTGTGGAATGGAAGCAACTTTGGAGACAGATCAAATGGCACATGGAAAAGCTGAGATTTGAGAAAATAACAGATAGAATAATATAAGCAAATAGAAATTATCCAAAAAGGACAAATAAAAATTACCTTTGATTCCAAACTGCGACAATCACTTGAACACAAGTGTAATGGAAGTTAATGAACTTTGAAGACAAGTAAAATCATGGAGTTTTGTTTCCATTTTTATTTTCTTATGCAACTGGTCAATACTTTGATGACCTGGTACATTAATAATTAGTCTCAACCCATATGCTGCAAAGTCAAATGAGGTACCATATGAGGTTTGCTTTGGTATCTCAGTTTATTTGTATCTAAGTAGAGATTGATGCCATCCAGTCCAGACATAAGAATTTGATGGAAATTTCAACAAGATAGGAATCTTTGAAGTGGGGAGAAATGTCAAGCTCCATAATATTAGGAGACCATTAAATAAAGTCATTGTGAATAGAATTTATTTATTTATTTTGTTTATTTATTTATTATAGAGCTTGAGTTCCTTTGTGGCAGAGGTATACTTGAATTTTACATTCCTACTCAGTGGTAGAATTATTTTTCCAATGTGAACCATAGACTACAAGTTAATTTTACAGGCCAGGTCACATTTGACAACATCTGGATATAACTGGCAGAACTAGTGAGTAATGAGATGCTCACATCTAGTCTAGAGAGGCCAGGGTTGCTGCTAAACATTCTACAATGCACAGGATAGTACTCCATGTATTTGGTTCAAAGTTGATACCATTGAGATCAAGAGGTCTATTCTAGAGTGAGTGTTACCAATGTCCCTGTTCACTACAAAGTTAGACTTGCAGAAAATCAACAAAACAAAGTAGGTAATGCACTCCTTGAGTAAAGAGCCCAAATATAAAGGGATAAGAGCATCATCCCCAAGTCTTTATAGGTGATGCCAGCATTTTGCAGAATATATTGGAAAGAAACAATTTTCTGCAGAAATGTAGTAATAAAGGCTGAAAATAATGTGAACATTGAGCACATGTGAAGGCTAGTTAGAATTTTCTATGAGGAATAGATTGTGACCAAAAAAAGGGACATCCATAATAAACAGATGTAAAACAAATCCCACATGGAAAAGAAAAAAGTCTGCAAATTTTAACAATGCTAGAAGAAGACACAAGACCAGCAAGATCATTATTAATTTTTATGAAGAAGGAACTGAAAACAGATGCTGCAGTTTTTTGGATATATTGACACTCACTGTGGAAGAATAGATAGTTGGAAATTCTTTAACTTCCCTTCCTTTAAGATGCATTCACTATGTCCCCTCCACTTAAAACTGGAAGACCTTTGTGATCGGCTAGGCAACAGAATACAGTTCCAGACTCAAGCTTTAAGAAACTATTACCTTTCACTTCTTGTTTCTTGCAATACTTTTGTTTTCTGAGAGCCTGGAGCTGCCCTGAACAAATTCTAAGATGCTCCAAGAGTGTCATTCAGGAAAAATCATATGTAAGTGCCCTGATCAGTATCTTCAGATGAGCTTTCCACTATCCTCACCAAGGTAGAAGATCGTAAATGAAGCTGGCTTGGACTTTGCAGACAAACCCCTCTACTAGCTGTTACCTTCAAGTTCCTCTGAAGACATCATGTGGTAAGAAATTGCCAGCTGAATCTTCCTTCATCCTAATCTACAAGATTGTGAGATATAATAAAGGATTCATTATTTCAAACCATTAAGTTTTAGAGTATTTGTTATGAAGCAGTATATAAATAGCAAAATCCTTTTGCTGAGTTTCTAAACAGCATTTTAAATAATTCTCTGGGTATTGATAAACACATGCAGATATAGACTGATATAAAAACTAAATAGACTTCGCCTGACCATGTGAGATTTTTGTGCTGAAAATGAAAACAGCAGGTAAACATTCCACTTTATAGATTGCTTATTTTAGCTGAGGTGAGCTGTAGATTACAAAATTACAGCACAGCTTGTGTCAAAAGGGATAGCTGTCAACCTAGAGATAAGAATTAAAAAAAATTAAGTTCCCACCAGGTATGGAAACAGCTTTGGGTTAGAATTCTCTGCCTCTTAGGCAAACTAATTGAGAAACATTAATTGCAAAAACATCTTTCATTATTCTTCCTTGTAACTTTTTTAGTTCCAACTAAAAACTTTACCAGATCACAATTTGACTTTGTATTTGACCGTGCTCCCCTTCTCCCCCTCCAAAAGACACTAAAACGCAATCCAACTTTTTTTATAGAAAGCTTTTATTTAATAAATATAAATTTCATAGGTACAACTTTTGGATTATGCGGTTCTTACCCCCATACCCACCCTCCCACCCCCAAACCATCCTACCTCCTACTCCCTCTCCCAACACATTCTTCATTAAGATTCATTTTTAATTATCTTTTAAACAGAAGATCAACTCTATACTAAGTAAAGATTTCAACAGTTTGCACCTACACAGACACACGAAGTATAAAGTACTATTTGAAGACTAGTTTTTCCATTAATTCTCATAGTGCCAGTCATTAGTGACAGAGGTCCAACATGGGGAGCAAGTGCACAGTGACTCCTGTTGTTGATTTCACAATTGACACTCTTATTTATGACATCAGTAATCACCCAAGGCTCTTGTCATGAGCTGCCAAGGCTATGGAAGCCTCCTGAGTCCACAAACTCCAGCATTATTAGACAGAGCCATAATCAAAGTGGAAATTCTCCTCTCCCTTCAGAGAAAGGTCTCTTTCTTTGATGGCCCCTTCTTTCCACTGGGATTTTACTCACAGAGATCTTTCCTACAGGTCATATTTTTGCCACAGTGTCTTGGTTTTCCATGCCTGAAATGCTCTCATGGGCTTTTTAGCCAAATCCAAAGGACTTAAGGGCTGATTCTGAAGCCAGAGTGCTGTTTAGGGCATTTGTCATACTATGAGTCTGCTGTGTGGCCTGCTTCCCATGTTGGATAATTCTCTCCTTTTTAATTCTATCATTATTAGTAGACACTTGGTCTTATTTATGTGATCCATTTGACATTTATTCCTATATAAATGATCAGTTATGAACTAAAACTGATCACTTAAACTAGTAAGATGGCATTGGTATCTGCCAACTTAATGGGATTTGGAGTCCCATGGCAAGTTTTCAGCTTTACCCTTATGGGTAAGTCCATGGGAACGTGTGCCAAACTGTACATCTCCTCCCTCTCTTATTCCCACTCTTATTTTTAACAGGGATCAATTTTCAATTGGATTTAAACACCTAAGAATAATTCTGTTTTAAGAGTTCAACAAATGGTTTCAGTAGGAAAAGAAAATACTAAAAAGAATAAAATAGTAAGCTGTTCCTTGACAGTCAGGACAAGGGCTGATCAAGTCATTGTTTCTCATAGTGTCAGTTTCACTTCTACAGGTTTCTTTTTAGGTGCTCAGTTAGTTGTCAAAGATCAGGCAGAACATATATTTGTCCTTTTGGGACTGGCTTATTTCACTCAGCATGATGTTTTCCAGATTCCTCCATTTTGTTGCAAATAACCAGATTTCAAGTTTTTTTTTTTTTTTTTACCACTGTGTAGTATTCCATAGAGTACATATCCCATAATTTCTTTATTTAGTCTTCAGTTGATGGGCTTTTAGGTTGATTCCAGGTCTTAGCTATTGTGAATTGAGCTGCAATAAACATGGAGGTGTAGATAGCTCTTTTATTTGCCAATTTAATCTCCCTTAGGTAAATACCAAGGAGTGGGATGGCTGGGTCATATGGTAGGGCTATATTCTGATATCTGAGCAATCTCCAAACTGTCTTCCATAGTGGCTTTACCAGTTTGCAGTCCCACTAGCAGTGGATTAGTGTGCCTTTTCCCCCACATGCTTGCCAGCATTCATTGTTTGTTGATATCTATATGAAAGCCATTCTAACTGGAGTGAGGTGAAACCTCATTGTGGTTTTGATTTGCATTTCCCTTTCGACTAGTGATCCTGAAAATTGTTTCATGTCTGTTGGCCATTTGGATTTCCTCTTTGAAAAATGTCTGTTTAAGTCCTTGGCCCATCACAAGGCCAGGAGCCCCCATGAATTAATCACCTCTTAAAAGGCTCTACCTCTTTATCCTGTCACAATGGAAAAACACAAATTTTGGAGGGCCACATTCAAACCATAGTATTCATGAATGCATACACTCTTACACTCAATGCTTTGCTTGCGTAATTGTCTTCTTCATGAAATTTCATCTTATCTATCAAGTAGTATACTGATGTTCTTTCCATTATGGTTGGATTAAATTCACAATATCTTAAGTCAAAAATGCACTTAGGGGTGGCTATTTGGTTTAGCAGTTAAAGATACTACTTGGGATGTCAGAGCACTTGGATGGATTTGAGTCCTGGCTCCATTCCCAACTCCAGCTACCTGCTAATGAAGTCCTGCTTTGGGAGGTAGCAGGTGGTGGTTCAAGTTCTTGGATCCTTGCCATTTATAGGAGAGACTTGAATTGAGTTCCAGGCTCCCAGCTTTGGCCTGACCCAACCCTGGTTATTGCGGATGTTTGGAGTAAACCAGTGGCTGAGAGCTCACTCTATCTCAAAATAAAAAATTTGAATTAAAAAACCACAGAACACACTTGGTGCACAAAACCTATCAATCACCATAGTTTAGCAACACAATACACTGTAGATTATCCACTGTCTACCCTCAAAAAGGTGTGGCAACTGGGAGCTGCAGTTCACTGCTGCTGCCTGGCATCACAAGAGTACCATACTATGTATAGGCTGGGGATATATCACAATTCAAAATTATGAATACAGTTCCTACTAGATGTGTATCCTTTTAATACTGTCATAAAGTTGAGAAATTACAAGTTGAATCATTGCAAATTGGAGATTTCTATATTCTAAAGCTCTACCACTCCAACATTGTGAAGGCAATAAATAATGGAGGTATTTTCCTTTCTCAATAGCTTCATTTTAAGTTTACAGCTCCTAATTGAAATAATAGCTCTCCAGTAAATGAGAAACACATTTAGAAAACTGACTAAAGACATGTTTAGCATAGGTATGAATAGATTTATGAATAGATTCATTGATCATACAGAATAGCTGTAATTTGTATATGGGACAGATACAAGATTGAAGTGAATGCTAAGTCTTTAAATGTAACCAAATATAACCAATGAAGTCAAAATCTCATGAAATAATTTGTAAAATATACTCATAAAATATTATAGACTCTTTTGAATAGCTGCAAAATATTAAAAATGTTTTTGGTGTAGGAAAAGTCTTTGGAAAGTATTTGCATAAATATGTCAGGTTATCACTGTGAGTTATGATGCTTGAGGACAAAGACAGAGCACAAATACCAAAGAAGAAAGTTCATTTTGACAGTTTAGCTAACTCTTAATGCAGTTTCAAAGAGAGATGTGCAGATACTTGAACAATGGTGAAATCATTAAGACCAGGCACACTTTGAAGGATAACAAGTTGTATGACTCCATTATGGATTTTTCAAACATTCTCATTAGTCTCTCTATATACTCCAGAGTCATAGTAGCTGAAGCCCAATCCATACATTTTTACTTTGAAAAAGTTGTAATGCTAGATGGCACACATGACAAGGAACAAGCAGCAATTAATGCATGAGCCATGCATGAGAGAAAATAGTCTGTATGCTCAATGAATAAACCATTGCATTATCAGTCTTTGTGCCAGGTTAGGTACCTCTGCTTCACACTCATGTGTGGTACAGTTATTTTCACTTTCTGTTTCCTATAACATATCTCCTGTGGTCCAATAATTAATACACATCTTAAGGTATGAATCTGCTGTAAATTTGTAACTTCTTTCATTGAGTTCAACAAAATTGTATCAAACAAGTGCTATCTACTAGGCACTGTTCAGATCTCCACAGTATCACACTGAAATGTGTTCTGCCCTTAAGGAGATTAAATATTAGTGATTGTATCCATATAAAAATATACATGACAATTTCATATCATGAAAAATATAGTAAAATAAAAATTGTGTCATTAATAAGAATACTGTTAGGTGGTACCATTGAATGCAGAATTTATATGTAAATGTAGAGATCTTAACATCTCATTCTAGGGGTTTGTATCCTATTAGAAACTGATTTTCAGCTGAGTTATCTGTGGGAGGTATTGGGGTTTGTTTTATATTGTGTAATCTTTCTTCAAAGGCCTGGAATGTACTACTAAAACCTCATTAATGGAGCTGGCACTGTGAAGTAGGAGTTTGAGCCTCTGCCTACAGTGCTGGCATCCCAAATGGGCACTGGTTCAAGTCCTGGCAGCATGACTTCCAATCCAGCTCCTCACTAATGCTCCTGGAAAAAGCAGCAGAAGATGCACAAGTGCCTGGGTCCCTGCACCTTTGTGGGAGACCTGGAAGAAGCTCCTGACTCCAGGCTTCTGTCAAGCCCAACCCTAGTAATGAGGCCATTTGGGGAGTAAACTAGTGGATGGAAGACGTCTCTCTCTTTGCCTCTCACTCTCTGTAACTCTTGCCTTTCAAATAATAATCTTAAAAATCCTCATTAATTTCCTTCAACACATTTTAATAACTTTAATAAATTTTATCAACATCTGATTGACATTCTTCAAATAAATCTACCCTACACATGTATTTATCTAAACTCCATCTGAATTCATCTTTGCATTTTCTATCTTATGCTATGATTTATGAAATTAACCCTCGAGTCCTCCTGTCTTCTGGGAACATCCTTTCCTTCAATATTTTAGAAAATAACTTGATTCTATTCTCAATTTGACTTTAAGGAAAGGCCATACCCATTATTTTTTCTCATAATTTCTAGGGAACTTAAGTATGCTGATTGTCAGTGTTCACTCACATTCTGAGCTCAAAATCCCAGTGTCCTTTCATCCACTTCTGATATCGGAAAATGACCCCCTAAAATCTATGAGAAGATGTGGCCCATTGAAGTTCCCCAGAAGTGCCATCTGGGGTGCCACATATGTTACCGGAACTTGGGGTGCCATATATCACCATATGCTTATTTTTTTCCTGTTCTAAAAATTACTTTATTGAGTTTTTTGATTAACATGTAATACTTGTGTTCATGTTTATGGGGTACAGTACAACACCTCAACATATATGCATGAGGTAAACCAATCAAACCAGACAGTCAGCACTTCTATTTCCTGATTTTTCTTTTCTTTTTTTTAAAAAAACTTTTATTTAATGAATATCAATTTCCAAAGTACAGCTTATGGATTACAATGACTCCCCCCCCCCCATAACTTCCCTCCCACCCGCAACCCTCCCCTTTCTCGCTCCTTATCCCTTTCCATTCACATTGAGATTCATTTTTCATTTCTCTTATATACAGGAGATCAGTTTAGCATATATTAAGTAAAGATTTCAACAGTTTGCTCCCACACAGAAACACAAAGTGAAAAACACTGTTTGAGTACTAGCTATAGCATTAAATCACAATGTACAGCACATTAAGGACAGAGATCCTACATGAGGAGTAAGTGCATGGTGACTCCTGTTGTTGACTTAACAAATTGACACTCTTGTGTATGGCATCAGTAATCTCCCTAGGCTCCAGTCATGAGTTGCCAAGGCTATGGAAGCCTTTTGAGTTCACCGACTCTTATCATATTTAGACAAGGTCATAGTCAAAGTGGAAGTTCTCTCCGCCCTTCAGAGAAAGGTACATCCTTCTTTGATGGCCCGTTCTTTCCACTGGGATCTCACTCGCAGAGATCTTTCATTTAGGTTTGTTTGTTTTTTTGGTATTTTTTTGTGTGTGTTGTGTGTGTGTGTGTGTGTGTGTGTTTTTCCAGAGTGTCTTGGCTTTCCATGCCTGAAATACTCTCATGGGCTTTTCAGCCAGATCTGCGTGCCTTAAGGGCTGATTCTGAGGCCAGAGTGCTATTTAGGACATCCGTTATTCTATGAGTCTGCTGTGTATCCCACTTCCCACGTTGGATTGTTATCTCCCTTTTTTGTTCTATCGGTTAATATTTTCAGACACTAGTCTTGTTTATGTGACCCCTTTGATTCTTAGTCCGAGCCAATGGTGTGTCAATTTTATTCTTTTTTTTTTTTTTTTTCAAAAAACCAGCTCTTCGCTTGGCTGATTTTTTGTAATTTTTTTTTTTATTCAATCCTGTTGATTTCTTCTCTGAGTTTAATTATTTCTCTTCTCCTACTAGATTTGGGTCTGGTTTGCTGTAGTTTTTCTAGATCCTTGAGATGAATTGAAAGCTCATTTATTTGGTGCCTTTCCAATCTCTTGATGTAGGCACCTATTGCTATAAACTTTCCTCTCAACACTGCTTTTGCTGTATCCCATAAGTTTTGATATGTTGTGTTGTTATCCTCATTTACTTCCAGAGAGTTTATGATTTCTCTTTTGATTTCTTCTATGACCCAGTGTTCATTCAGGAGCATGTTGTTCATTCTCCATGCGTTTGCATACACTCTAGGGATCCCTGAGTTGCTAATTTCCACCTTCATTCTGCTGTGGTTTGAGAAGCTGCATGGTATCATTCTAATTCTTTTAAATTTGCTGAGACTTGCTTTATGGCCCAGTATTTGGTCAATCCTGGAGTAGGTTCCATGCACTGCTGAGAAGAATGTAAAATCTTTAGATGTAGGTTTGAAAGTTCTGTAGATATCTGTCGGATCCATTCGGGCAATAGTGTCAATTAAATCTGCTGTTTCTTTGTTGATCTTCTGTCCGGATTATCTGTCTATTTCTGAGAGTGGAATATTGAAGTCCCCCAGTACTATTGTATTGGAATCTAAGTCTCCCTTTAAGTCCCTTAGCATATCTTTTAAATAAACCGGTGCCCTGTAATTAGGTACATATACATTTATAATAGTTACATCTTCCTGTTGAATTGAACCCTTAATCATTATATAGTGCCCCTCTTTGTCTCTCTTAACAGTTTTTGTGTTAAAGTTTATTTTGTCTGATATTAATATGGCTACACCTGCTTTTTTTGGTTTCTGTTGGCATGGAATATCTTTTTCCAACCTTTCACTTTCAGTCTGCATACATCTTTGTTGGAAAGATGTGTTTCTTGTAGGCAGCAAATAGATGGGTTTTGTTCCTTAATCCATTCAGCCAGTCTGTGCCTTTTAACTTTAGAGTTCAGTCCATTAACGTTCAATGTGACTATTGATAGGTAGTGACTTTGTCCTGCCATTTACCCAAAGATATTTTCTAGTGTATGCTTTGAGCTTCCTATGATCTTTTACTGGTAGGTTTTCTTCCTTTACCTTCTTTCATATTGATGGCCATGTTTCTGTGTTTCTGAGTGTAACACATCTTTAAGTATCTTTTGCAGGGCTGGATGAGTGGCCACAAAGTCTTTCAATTTCTGTTTGCTATGAAAGGTCTTTATTTCACCTTCATTCACAAATGAGAGCTTGGCAGGATATAATATTCTGGGTTGGCAGTTTTTCTCTCTTAGCACCTAGGCTATGTCTCGCCATTCCCTCTTAGCCTGTAGTGTTTCTGATGAGAAGTCTGCTGTGAGTCTGATTAGAGATCCTCTGAGAGTAATCTGACGTTTCTCTCTTGCACATTTTAGAATCTTTTCTTTATGTTTCACTGTGGTGAGTTTAATTACAAGGTGTCGTGGTGAAGATCTCTTTTGGTCATGTTTACTAGGGGTTCTATGAGCTTCCTGTACTAGGATGTCTCTGTCCTTCTCCAAACCTGGAAAGTTCTCTGCTAGTATCTCACTAAAAAGGCCTTCTAATCCTTTCTCTCTCTCCATGCCTTCAGGAATTCCTAGAACTCAAATGTGGGGATTTTTAATAGTATCCTGTAGATTCCCAACAATATTTTTTAATTTTCTAATTTCCTCTTCTTTTCTTTGGTTTGACTCTATGTTTTCCTGTGCTCTGTTTTCTAAGTCCGATATTCTCTCTTCTGTTTCACTGACTCTGTTTTTAAGACTCTAATGTGTTTGTCATTTGATCTATTGAGTTCTTCATTTCATTTTGATTTCTCTTCACTATCACACTTTCCTGTTCTACTAGTTTTTGCATTTCATTTCGGCTCCTCCTTAAGATTTCATTTTCACGAGAGAGATTTTCTATCCTGTCCAGTAAGGATTTCTGTAGTTCAAGAATTTGCTTTTGAAAACTTCTAAATGTTCTTATCATAAATTTTTTGAAATCCGTTTCTTGCATTTCTTCTATCTCATCATCTTCATAATCTTGGCTTGGGGTGTTTTGTTCTTTTGTGGGCGTCATAATGTGTTTGTTGATCTTGTTCCCTCAGTTTCTGTGTTTATTGCTTGGCATTTTGGAGGTATTCTTTGAATTCTTTCCTTACTGTGGTATTTTTTTTTTCTTGTTATAGTATGAGTGTGTTAAGTGGACTGTCTGCTGTTGGTGGAGCCTAGGAGGCTTGAGATGGGTGTGACCAGAGAGCTCTGCTTAGTTCTTCAGGGTTAAGGGTGTGCCAAAGGTGACACACTCAGGGTAGGCATGGTGATCTCTCTCTCTCTTTATTTATTTATTTTTTTTCAGGAGGGAAGTAATACCTCACAGCTGAGCAGAATTGATGGTCGTTACCTTCCAGTCTCTGGCTTCTGTGTGTATAGCATTCGTCTGCTTTTTTTTCCACAGACCACCCAAAGAATCTCTCCTGCCCTCAGTGTGGGTTCAATTTCTCCTGCAGTCTCCCACTGGGTTGCCAAGGTTACTGAATTTTAGCATCTCTGGAGAGTACTCATGTGACCTCTATGAGTTCTCTCACCCACTGTCTTTTTTTTTTCCCGCCTCAGTTCATTAGCTCTACCCTTTCACTAAATCCTAGCCTTCTGGTATTTCACCCACCCAGAGTCAGGTTTTTCTGTTTGACTGAGTTCACGCTCAGCTCTGAGTTCACATACAGCCCTGATGTCGCGCACAGCTCTGACATCATGCACAGCCCTGAGGATGCGCACCTTTTACGTATATTCAAAATGGCACCTGCTCTTTGTCTCTTGCTCGCCTTTGCAAGTTGGGCGGAGAGAGAAACTCATCAGTACTGGTCCCTCCCACCCTTTTTTTTTTCTTCTCTCCTGAAGTTAATCTGGTGAACTCTCCCCCGTGGGGCTTCAAGCCTAGTTCCCTCTCTGCCATTTCCCCAGCCAAGGTCTCGGGTTACTGAGCTCACCTCCCCTTCCAGCGCGGATGTGTAGACTCAGAGCCGTGAGCGTCCTTGCTCTCCCCTCAGGTCGTCTGTGTCACCTCCACTAGATCCACAAGAGTTTCCTCTGCATTTTTTTCCCCTGGGCCTTTCACTGTATTTACTGTAATTCCTCTTTTATCAACCTATCTTTTCCCGGACTATCAGTGCGCGTCCTCACTATTCCGCCATCTTGGCTCCGCCCCCACCATATGCTTATTAAAAGATCCCCAATATTAATAAGCCTGAGAGGGTTCGTGGCTAATATTTAGAGAAGAATTCTAAATACTGGCACAAATAAATGAGGTAGTATAGTACATTTTAGGCTGTTATACAGTAAGAGAAATCATAGGAAAGTGAGAGCTTTATCTAAGAGAGAGAAGTAAATCTGGGTTCATACCAAGCACCAGGAACCAGCCACATGGAGGAGCATCTAGGCCAGGAAGCCTAGGCAGGTGGCCTGGAGGCCACCCACCCTGGAGGTGCAGGGCTACAGCCAGCCCCCTCCTGGCAAAAAGCCAGGGCAAAGAAGAGAGGGCTGGACACACCATTTCCTTGGCTTTTAACCCACTTCCAAAGGGGAGTGGTCAATTAACCTGATTGGCTGGTAGGCACCCAGGTGTGGCCAGGTAGGGGCATGAGGTCACACAGGGGCATGGCAAAAGTATCAGGTAGGGCATGAGGTCACACAGGGGTGTGGTGAAGGCGTGGTCTTCCAGCTCACAAACCTTATGGATTTTAACCTGTATGCCTGCCCACCTCACTTCTGGTCACTATTTTTTTTTAAGTAAAGTAAGATTTATTTAGGTTGGAAACCTCCTGTCCCTTCTGTCAGGGCGGCAAAGAGGGGGGGTTCCAAGAGATGAAGACCCAAAGGGGACTGGTGGCATTCAGCTTTAAGTACAATTTCCAAGGAAAAAGAAAAAAAAAAACTTGACAATCAGGTCGCATTCAGTTGCCAGACAGGGCCTGCTAAGGGTGGGGTAGATAACTTGTTTTCACAATAATCTGTGAACTCTGGAGCAGCTATTGCTATTCTCATCATAATTTGGAGATTCCAAAGGAAGGAGGGTGGCCTGTTTGTTCTTGCTAAAGATAAAGTTTTGGGGAAGGAAGCAAATATTTTACACCCCAAATTCCACTGGGATCTCCTATTAACCCATCTGACTCCTCACATTCCCTCCTCTGGAATATGGAAACCCTAACATCTGTTAGGGGGAACTGGGCAATCATTCTGGCTGCTTCATGCTGAAAAGGGGCATGGGACAGGAGTCCAGACTGCATTGCAGCAGGGGGTGGCTTCTCCAGGGGGATGCATTGCACTTCTGGTCACCTTTTTACCATGTCCCCAAAGGTTTTCCAGCTCTCATTACACTGTTTCCTCCAAATTAAGGTGTTTCTTTTATTCTTAAAAGAAATGCTAACCCCAAATTGATGTTAATAATCAATAAAACTTTACATGATACTTGAGAGGAAAATGAAAGGAAAACACGAAGTAGGACAGTTGCATAACACCATTAGTCCTAAATTCCACAAGCCTCACTTGCCACTTTTCTAAGGCCCTACCTTCTGGAACTCCCTTCCAGGAAAATAATCAGAACTCCTTAATGTCTTCAATCTTCATTGAATAAAAGGTTACCTTAAGATACATGTTTCTTGTCCATCTTCAAAATACCAAGGCTCATTTTAATTTAGAGCAATCTATTTTTATGCTGAGCAGTTTAGTTCTGTGTTCCTTGAGCAAAAATTATAATAAATATTTTCTTCAAAGTGCAGTTTTCTTCCTAATTTGAATTCTGTAGCTTCCTTAGAATATGAAAATGGTAGTGGTTAATCGTTTTTGTGACACTGTGTGCCCAGCAATGCTTCCCTTCTCTGATCACCTCTAGGTCTTGTCCTCTAGTGCTTCATGCTGGGAACTAAGATGAGAAAGCAGAGAAAGGATAGAAAGTGAGCTGGACTATCTGTCAATCATTGCGAGTAGAAGTACATTCCATGGTGAAAAGAGCAATTACAGATCAAGAACAGATCAAGGAGTTCTGCCCTTTGGCCACAGATTGGAAAATGCAGGTAGAAGTGGTAGATACTTTAAAAACAGTCCAAAATAAGACTGTAACACAGAAAAATGGCCAGGTTCGGACAAATGTGGCTCATATAACTATGGAAAGAAGATCTCAGCATATAGCAAGTACTTCCCAAGGATTTACAGCATTGAATGGTGTTGAAAAAGAAATTACTTAACTGTAAAACTACTACCCAAAGAGTACTCTCTATACTTTGTGTATCTTTGTGGGTGCAGTGTGTTGAAATCTTTACTTAGTATACACTAAGTTGATCTTTTGTATATAAAGATAACTGAAAATGAATTGTGATGAAGAATGGGATGGGAGAGGGAGTGGGAGATGGGATGGTTGCGGGTGGGAGGGAGGTTATGGTGGGAAAAGCCACTATAATTCAAAAGTTGTACTTTGGAAATCTATACTTATTAAATAAAAGTTGGAAAAAAAACATTTAAGCATGCCAATCTTAAAAAAAAAAAAAGAAAGAAAGAAAGAAATCACAGCCACTAGACCTATTCTTAAGCCTGCCAGCAGGTAATTGTACCTCTATAGGGACTGTCTGCACTTAGTAACAGTGCCCAATTAACATAACACTAACACCTGACTATCTCCAAGACTGATATTTTGGAGTGTGAATAAATGAGAGATCCAGTCTCTCAGGGACCACAGAAAGAAGAGAAACTGATTGTAGAGGACAAGTTGGTTCTTTATCCATCTGGGGACTTGCAATGGGAGGGACAGGACTCATTTCAATGAAGAAATCCTGAGGCAACTAATGGTTGCTGATGTTTCCATTTAGTGTTTCCGCGTCTCCTATGTACTATAGCCTCTCCTAGATCAACTAGCAATGCCTCAATTTGATCATAGCCAGACACTGAAGAATATTTCCTTGTCCACACAAATAATGCAAATAAAATAGATATTTGGTTTTGACATTTTAAGCAAAAATTCTGGAGACTAGAGGATATTTTTAAATCTAAAAATATGCTGAATAGCCTGATTTTCCCAGTTTTTAGGTCTGTGAAAATTGCCAAATATCTCTCTAAACTTTAATTTCTTACTCAGCAAAACAGAGCAACAGTATCCCAGAGGTTCTTGCTGAAAATAAATTATATATATATATATATATATATAAATGTGCAGCCAGCTCAGTGCTAACATATAATTTTAATAAATAAATGTTACCTATTAAAATATTATCATAATGTTTATATAATATCACTTTCATAATTTTCATTTAGCTTAACTAGATGCCTTTGGTCTTTATCAGTAATGTCCCAAATATCAGAATTCATTCTCCAATGATACTAAGGACTTTTTTTTTTTTTTTGACAGGCAGAGTCAGACAGTGAGAGAGAGACAGAGAGAAAGGTCTTCCTTTTCCATTGGTTCACCAAATGACCGCTAAGGCCGGCACGCTGTACCAATCTGAAGCCAGGAGCCAGGTGCTTCCTCCTGGTCTCCCACACGGGTGCAGGCACCCAAGCACTTGGGCCATTCTCCACTGCCTTCCTGGGCCACAGCGGAGAGCTGGACTGGAAGAGGAGCAACCGGGACTAGAACTCGGCGCCCACGTGGGATGACAGTGCCGCAGGCGGAGGATTAAAGAAGTGAGCCAGGGTGCCGGCCCCAATACTAAGGACTTTAAACAGAATAATAAAGTATTCAATGTGGAAACACCTATATTTATAAAATTCATGGACATTGGGAAACCATGGAAGTTAATTTTATGCAATATGAAATATGCAGATTTAAACTAGACAAGAATTTTCAAGCAGAATTCCAAAAGCAAATGTAGTTTTATCCCAGAGGAGAGCCTGAAAAAAATAATTAAATAATAATCTAATAATAAAGCTGGACTAATAAAAAGAAAGCAAAATGTGTGGAATTAAAAAAAAAACTAGCATTAAAATTCACATCTTACATGTCCATGTGCCTCGAGAGTATACCTAACATATACTTAGAAAGCAAACTCATCTTTATTTCTGTGAAGGATAAACAACCTTAGGAATGCTGTTATTTAATAAAGGTTTTACAGCATTTTTGAAACTTTTTTTTCAAATAACAAATATGAGAGAAAGAAATATCAGATTTTTTTCACCAGAGGAAAGAGAGGTAGGAAAATGATGTGTGCAGGGTCTCAGAGCCGGAAGGAAGCAAACACTTAAGCTCTAAGCAGGGAACCTTATTAGCCCATGTCTTAACCATGAAGTCCTGGTCTCTGCCTCTCTGAGTTACGATGACTTAAACTACATCAAAAGGGCTGTAACTAAGCGAGGTGGTTCAGACACTCTGCTTTAAAGGTCCAGGGGACAAAGGCAAAAAAATTTTCCTGAAACTGAAATATATCATACATCAGGACTTCTTATCATTGGCCAATCATTGACAGGCATTTATTTTTCTAGGGCTGATCATTTTATTTGGAGAAATACAAGTCAGTCTTCCATAGGGAAAATATGTTATTGTATCAAGAAAAGATGGGGGCTGGCACTGTGGCATAGCACGTAAAGCCACAGTGTGCAGTGCCAGCATCCCAATGGGCACCAGTTTGAGTACAGGCTGTTCCACTTTCGATCCAGCTGAATTCTGCAGCCTGGAAAGGAAGTAGAGGATGGCCCAAATCCTTGGGCCCCTGTACCCATGTGGGAGACCCAGAAAAAGCTCCCGGCTCCTGACTTCCAATCGGTGCAGCTCCAGCCATTGCAGCCATCTGGGAGGTGAACCAGCAGATGGAGGACCTCTCTCTCTCTCTCTGCCTCTCTGTGACTCTGTCTTTCGAATAAATAAATAAATCTTAAAAAAAAAAAAAAAGGAAAGATGGCTTTGAGTGCAGGAAAAATTAACTAATGCTTTAAGTAGAAGAAAAGCCTTCAAAAATGAAACAAAAAAGTATGCCACAACTAATGAAAGCAATACCACATCTATCATTAGAAATTCATTTATTTGAGTTTTAAATATTTGTGGTTGTAGTATTGAATGATAACTATATTCAAGTTCTCTCCCAGACCTTCTGCAGATATTATTTCACTTAACCTTCAGAATTCCATAATGAAAATAGTTTTACTTTATATTTATATATCAAGAAAAAGAGCATGAAGATGTTATTTGGTTTATGAGGGCCATAACATCCCCTTAAAATGTAAATGTCTATGGAAGGTATTACTCCTTCTGAGCCAATTCCTTTATTATGCTCACATTTTTCCCGTTAGGTTCAAAGAAACACTGGCATCTTCCTGGCAGGAAAGAATGTAAAGAAATTATTACATATAGATTTCATTACACTGATAGGATATTTTATTCAAGTTTTTGAATGTCAAAAAGTTAAATTATTTTCCATATTTTTGACATTTGTGTGGAGGTTTCAGTTTGTACTACAATGGAAGGAAAGACAAACATTGCTTGAAGAATGAGATTGCCGCCAGTCCTTATGACCAATGACTGGTACTGCTTGTCCTCATGGAATGGGAATTATGAGAATGTCTCATTTGCAGGCAGAAAAATGTGTTGAGTCCCTTCAGGCCTTGACTTTGAGGTGTTTAGATGACAGAGAATGTATCTGTTCCCTCCCATGGTCAACTAAAAGTTATACCCGCCACTTTTTCATAACATAATTTGTTGAGCCCACAGTATCAGACACTGTGTTATAAACTGGTATAGTACAAGTTCAAGTCCTGATTACTCTTCACTTCCAATCCAGCACTGCTACTACTGAACATTCTATCTCTAGATGAAGTTTCTGACTCCTGGCTTGGACCTGGCCGGAACAGGCTGTTCCAGGTATTTGGGAAGTGAACTCAAAGGGAAGATTCTCTCTCTCTCTCTCTCTCTCTCTCTCTCTCTCTCTCTCTCCTCTCTATCTCTCTCTCATTACTCTGCTTTTCAAATAAATAAATACACTTCATAAGACTTTCTTGAAGCATTCCAGAGTGAACAACAAGTTGGATATTGGTGTTTCTGTAGAGTTTGAATGATCTAAATTTAGGTTATTACTCCTTTATTTTTCTTCACATTTTGTAGTATATGCTCTTTGAATGTTTTGGGCTTTGCTTAGTTGCGTCCACTTTAATGTACTTGCAAATTCTCCAGTTTTGCAGCCAGAGCATTGAGGAAAGTATTTCATTCTCCCAAGGGATGGAAATACTGGGATTTGTGAGCAATCACAAGGATGAAGGCTGAGAAAGTTTCAGATGCAGAGGTCACCTACCTCTTACCTCTGCTAAGTGCCCATGTTAGCACCACCTTTGGTGAGCTTATTTTCTCTTAGGAAGGCTGAGATATTGCTAGGAAGGCACCAACAGAAACCTACCCTGTCATGCTCTATGATGGACTAGCACTGATACTCAAAAGTGCTTTTTTGAACTTCCATCTACTCTCCAATAAGAGGCTCTCTTTTCACCAATTTAATATTTAATGGAATATTATATCACTATTTAGGTGGGACTCCAGCCAGAGCGACTTGGTCTGTAGCAAACAAATGGCAAAGTTGCATAAAGACAACCTAGATTGCCTCTGTTTGTCATTGAGGTTGTTTCCAGATAGCAACGGGAATAAATGCTTCAGCTGCAGCTTGCACAGAGCCTGATGCCAGCATGTGGTGCGAGAGAAACAGAGCCAGCTTTCAGGAGATTGTTCCAAGGGCTGGATTCCATCCCCCAGTTCACAGCTCACATTCTTCAGCACCAGCCTGATGTTTGCAAAGAACTTTACACTTGTTTCTCACTTTCATAGTATTTTCCAATCTAGAAACATGTTCAACTCATTGTTTTGGTTGGAAAACAAGATGTGTCCTTAGTAGAACAGAATTCTTTTATGAACACCCAGGATATGGAGGACAAGTCAGGACCAAACTACCTTGAGCCCCACACAGAGTGTTTGCTCCTGAGAGTAAAGACCCAGATTTTAGCATCAGTTGGCCAAATCTCAGTTAACATCAAAGTCTCACTCCAAGATGAGTCCCACTAGCCTTGCTTCTGCTGAAAAGGGAAAGGTGCTCAGACACTGTTGTGGCTTGCTGCTTTGCTTGTTTTTGAAACTATTTATAGATCTTCAGCCCTAGAGCAAAATGTAGGGCCTGTGATCATAGTTGAATGCAGGGAGACAAAATTTGTATTTTTGTCACCTGTTTCAATCCTCTGTTCTGTAAAATTACTTGCCAAAGATGAGTTCACTATATATCTCTGAGGAAAATAATTTCTTATTCCAAGAAGAGAGTATAAATCAATGCCAGCTCAGAAACAACTGGTAACTAGAAAACTTGCAATATGATTGGGAAGGCAAGAAAAGTATTTTTTTTAGCCTGCAAAAGGCAACAGGGAAAAAAAGTGCCAAACCAAAAAGTCATGTCAACTTTAAACTCCACAAATGTATGGGCAATTGAAATTTCACTCATCGAGAAACAGCACAAGGGCTGGGACATAATAGGTGGTCATGATTTATTAGTTGAAAAGTAAATGATTGCTAAAAATACAAAGTAATGAAATAAAGAATATATACTTTTAATTAAGCCAGTATTCTTTAAAGTGGGTCTTAAAATAATAATAGTGATTTTAGCATTAATGACATTAAAGAGAAGAACTTTCCAAAAGGAAATTAGAATTTGTAAATGTTCAGAGGAAATGTAGAAAAGCCAAAGTTCCTTTTCTTGATCAATATTTTCCCTAATGTCAATAGACACCAGCTGTGACTGATCCTGCCAGAGTGGAATAAGCCTTTACAAGGATTCCATAGAGCTAAGAGTGAAGGACAGAATTGTCTGGCTGGCAGCAAATTCAAGAGGGTGAGGATCCCGAAGTAGAACATACGGACCAAGCTCACACACCTGAGTCCTGTCAGGCCATCAAACAATGGATGCTGTACCTCTACGGAGCCCCAGAGTTGATGGGAGCGGAGTGTACACAGGTGGGGAGCAGGGACAATAGTGTCGAGCTAATACTTTGATCATTTTTTTCTGAGTTGTGTCTTGTGTGGTAGCAGGAAAAGCTATCTGAACTTAGAAACATTATCTGTCTAACTCACTTTATTATAGAGTTTTCCTGATGTTAACATCAAACTCCATAACCATGTCTACATCCTTAGTGCCCTCAAAGAAACTAGACTGTGATTGGCCACAGTGCCACTGAAAAGCATTGCTGCCTACAATCTTCTTGCACTTTATATCTCAGAACATGAAGATGTGGGCGAGAAGTCTGAGACTTGGCAGGCCGGCCAGGAGAGAACTAGAACTTAAAAAGATGGGTGAAACATTGGGGGCGGGGGGGTGTCAGGGTTTGCATCAGAAGCTGTGACATTAAAATATCTGTGTGGGGCCGGCACCATGGCACAATAGGTTAATCCTCCGCCTGCGGCGCCGGCATCCCATATAGGTGCCAGTTCTAGTCCTGGTTGCTCTTCCAATCCAGCTCTCTGCTGTGGCCTGGGAAAGCAGTGGAGGATGGCCCAAGTGCTTGGGCGCCTGCACCCGTGTGGGAGACCAGGAGGAGGCTCCTGGCTCCTGGCTTCAGATCGGCTCAGCTCCACCGTTGCAGCCATTTGGGGAGCAAACCAACAGAAGGAAGACCTTTCTCTCTGTCTCTCTCTCTCACTGTCTATAACTCTACCTCTCAAATAAATAAATAAATAAATAAATAAAATCTTTAAAATACCGGCGCGAAGGCTTGGCTGTTAGTTTGGATGTTGAGTGTCTCCCTAAAGGCCTATGTGTTAAAAGTTTGCTCTCCAAAGTCTAAAGTTAATGGCGCTTAAGTGTATGAAAACTTAATCACTTAATCCATTTAAGGTGTCTGAGGTAGCACCTTTGGGAAGTAATTAGGTAGATTAGGTTTCTAGGGTGGAGTCCTCGTGGTCAAATCAGGGTAGCTTTATAAGGAGAGAGGAGGGCACCCACCTCCTCCATCTTGGGTATTCCACCTTGTGCTGTTTCGGGAGTCTGTCAGCAGGAATGTCATCACCCAGATGCTGTACCAATGGGGCTTGCCTGCTCCTGAACTTCCAAAACAGTGAGCTAAATAAACCTTTTCTCTTTGTAAGTTAGCTTCTCTCAGATATTTCATTGTAGTGACAAAAAGCTGACTAATACAACCTACATTAGCTCATAGATCCCAGTTGGCATTCCTATTGTTTTCCTCATGGTTGAATAGTAGTGAGGTTAAAAGAGCACAT
Source organism: Oryctolagus cuniculus (assembly GCF_964237555.1). Taxonomy (NCBI): domain Eukaryota; kingdom Metazoa; phylum Chordata; class Mammalia; order Lagomorpha; family Leporidae; genus Oryctolagus; species Oryctolagus cuniculus. Next base: position 123,382,825 of record NC_091433.1, on the reverse strand, counting down.
AGAATCACATGGCATACTTAATGTCCAGAGTGAGCATTATGTTCTTCTTCTGTGTGCACTGAAATGCATCCTCGGTGTTTAATTTGGTGTGCTATAGCTTCTCAAAAGCTTTGTCAAGTGCCAGGAATTTAGTATTGTGTCAGTTCATCATGCAACCCCAGGCTATCTTGCTTTGTTCAAGTTGCTATTGGAGAAGTCAGGCCTGGAGAAGGTAGTATAACTTATTTCTTGGGTAATTCTTAATCCCCAGTAGGGAAAAATTCAGTTGTAAAGATAGTGCTCCCCAATATTCTCCCCCCACAAAACATAAAAAAATAGACCATGACTTATTTTCCCATGAACTTGACTTTCTTGGATAATAACAAATCTATCAAGAAGGTGTAGTCTAGGGCAGGGCCCAGCAAACCTAGTCACCAGTCTAGAAAGCAGTGAAGAACATGTAACATTGACTCAAGCCTTGGATTTTGCTTGAGTGGCATAGATATCCACTCTGGCCTTTCCCAAATAAGATGAAAACACTCACCAATGTGCATTTCTTGATTTGGGCATATGAGCACAACATTTACTTGGTACTAAGTTTAACTGAAATTCAACTAAACTCGGGGATGAGATGGAGATGAAGCCAAGTCTGTATTTCCCTAATTCTTAAGTACATCAGAATCTTTTGGGTTGTTTGTCCAATGACACAGCCTCTGACTATTTCCCAAAAGCTTCAGGTTCAGTCAATATGAGGCACCGCTGGGAACTGTGTTTAACAAGCAGCACAGGTGGCTTGATACAGGTGGCCTGACTGCAAGATCAATTAACAGAGATCATGAATATTAAAGGCAATGCTACTTTCAACTGCAATGAAACCAAGAGGATAGAACTTGGAGGTACATTGGGAAGCCAGAACAGTTGATCAAACAGGAAGCCAAATGAAGTGATTTCAAAGTGGGAAGCAGGTGACTCAGCAGTAGGGGAGCAGTTGAGCAGGTACCTGAAGTTGGCACTACGTATTGTTATAGGGTTACGTTGCTCGGTTAAATGTGCTGGGGGGTCTGTTTAAAGCAGGGGTTGAAAATCTAGCCACATACTGAAATTACTTGTGGCTTTAAAAATATGTGGTCTGATAAAATTGGCCTGGGATCTATCCCAGGAGGAGAGATTTTTCAAAATCTTAAATGATTCTCATCTGTAGTCAAGCTCTCGTTGATAGATGGAGCAATATTATGGACACCTCATTTAATCAACTTAGCCTCTCAAACTCTAATGTGCACATAGTTGATCTGGTATTTTAACAAAACTCACACTCTTGTTGAGCCTGGACTGAGCCCGAGCTTCTGCATTTCTCACAGTGCTCAAGTGCTGCTGCTGGTCCATGCACACAGTGTGAATAGAAAGGATCTCAAAGGCTGTGGTCTTGCACTGCAGTCCAGTAGTCAAACAAACTCATTTGAACTGTGATTTTCAAGTTTCACCCTAGATTGACTGAATATTAAATACTTGTAGCATCCCCAGTCCCCTCTGCACCCTGTCTCCTCTGTGCCCTGTCCCATCTCTGTCTCCCTTATTTGCTTTAGAGAGGAAGAGAGATTTCACCCACTGGTTCACTCCCCAAATGTATACATGACTACGGATCAGAAGAGAGCCAGAAGCTAGGAACTCAATCTAGATCTCCCACATGAGTAGCAGTAACCCAATTGCTTGAAATCACTGTTGCCTCCCAGGATCTGCACTAGGAAGAGGCTGGAATCAGGAGCTGGAGCCAGATATTGAACCCAAGAACTCAGATAGGAGATGTAGATGTATTAGTATGGTGTCTGAACCAATGAACCAAAAACTCACCCCAGGTGTCTAAGATTTTAAAGGACAGTTGTAGGTTTTCTTTCCATCTTGATAATTAAAAGGGCATTTTCTCAGGTGATCCCTAAATGCTAATGAATACAGCCTACTGCTCTAAGTTCAAGCACTAAGCCACACATTTTCCATAACTTGAGGGGCTTGGGCTATTTCTCCAGTGTCCTTTCTGCTCTTGACACTCCTTGATTGCACCAGCCTCCAACTGGAGAGATAGTTGTGGCCTTGTGTGCCTTTGTCCCTGGGCTCCAGTCAGCCCACTCTGTTGTGTAATGATCATACTGTTAAATCCCTTTTTAAAGAAAAGGGAAAAGGCACCAGCAGGTCATAGAGGATAGGCAAAGCCAGTAACCACTAGAAACTCAGCCTAGATTACAATGCCTAGAAATGCAGACATAGAAACCCACAGTGGAGCCTGGGTTTCATGTGGTAGTGGTACCCTAGCTGGCAGGAAGCATGCTGAAATTCACAGACATGACTGCCAGGGAGTCTCTGAGCCACTGCCTCTCAGCTCTTATCTTTATTGTACACTGTGTCATCCATGTCTTAAACCTAAGAACCTAGGTAGGTAGCGTTACCAACAGGAATGATATGATTTTTCAGCACTGAAAGTCCCATGTCCTGGGAAACACCTCAGTAGCCGGGAAAAATGCTCTAGGTTGAGATTCTTTTTTTTTTAAATATTTATTTATTTATTTCAAAGTCAGAATTACACAGAGAAAGAAGAGGCAGAGAGAGAGAGAGGCCTTCCATCCATTGGTTCACTCCCCAGTTGGCTTCAACAGCTGGAACTGTGCCAATCCGAAGCCAGGAGTCTCTTCTAGGTCTCCCACGTGGGTGCAGGGGCCCAAGGACTTGGGCCATCATCTACTGCTTTCCCAGGCCACAGCAGAGAGCTGGATCAGAAGAGGAGCAGCTGGTACTAGAACCGGTGCCTATATGGGATGCCAGTGCTTCAGCCAGGGTGTTAACACACTGTGCCACAGCGCCAGCCCCAGGTTGAGATTCTTTATCATTAATGCTCTGGATAATTCCTTGTTTTAACCCTCTGGCCTATATACTGTAGGAAGTTGAGTAGCATTCCTGGCTTCTATCCACTAGATGCCAGTAAAAAATCTCTGGTTATGACAAAAATATCTCTATTGCCAAATGTCCCTTCAGGGGCAAAATCACCCTAAGTTGACTCCACTGTGCTATGGAGTGCAATCTGAAAACTCAACTAGACCAGCAGTTCTCAAATCTTAATGAGCCTAAGATTCATTTGGGGATTAAACATTCTCCAAAGAATACAAACAAAAGGCTAGAAAACACATGAAAATATGCTTGGTGTAATCAATCATTAGGGAAATCCAAGTTAAAACCAAAATGAGATAGAACTTCCCGTAAACTGAGATGGCTAAAGTAAAAAGACAGGCAATAATAACTCCAGGCAAAGGTGCATAGAAATTGAAATTCTTAGAGATTGCTATTGGAATTGTTAGTATACCCACTTAGAAATATGGTTTGGGCAATGTTCAAGAGGTTAAACATAGACGTATCATATGATCCAGGGAGCAAGCTCTTTGGTTGAAAATATAAAGCTACACAAAAACATGCACACAAGTGTTCCATCAGTGTTAGTCACAACAGCCAGAATGTGGAAATAATCATGTCCATCAATAGCTGAATAATGAGCAAATATGGTATAGTATTCCCCCACATAACTGCAAAAGTTATATTCCAAGAACTTGAGTGAATGCTTGAACAGTGGGGTAGTGCTAAGCCCTGTGCATGTTAGGTTTTCCCTATATATACATACCTGTAATAAAGCTCAGTTTATAAATTATCATAATAGATTAACAATAATAAAATAAAACAATTATAATAAAGTTACGTGAATGTGAGCTCCCCTTCTCTGATTTTTTTAAAGATTTATTTTATTTATTTGAAAGAGTTAGAGAGGTAGAGACAGAGACAGAGACAGAGAGAGAGAGAGAGGTCTTCGATCTGCTGGTTCACTCCCCAGATGGCCGCAAAGGCTGGAGCTGTGCCGATCTGAAGCCAGGAGCTTCTTCTGGGTCTCTCATGAGGGTGCAGGGGCCCAAGGAATTGGGCCATCTTCTATTGCTTTCCCAGGCCATAGCAGAGAGCTGGATCAGAAGTGGAGCAGCCGGGTCTCGAACCGGCACCCATATGGGAAGCTGGCACTTCAGGCCAGGACTTTAACCCACTGTGCCACAGTGCGGCCCCTCCTCTCTTTCACTCTTAAAATATCTTTGTGTACTTGACTCACCCTTATCGGCCATAGGTAACTTAAATTACAGAAAACAAAACCACAGACAAGGGGGAATTGATGTATATCCATCTAGTGGAACATCATGGATCCATAGAAAGAGATGAAGTACTAATTCATGCTGAAAATTAAATAAGCTGGACGCAGAAGACCCCAGATTGTATCATTTCATTTATATGAAATATCCAGAATAGTCTATACAAGCAGGAAGCAAATTTGTGGTTTCCAGCACAAGAGAGAAAAAACGAAGTGACTATTAATGGAAGTAATGAAATTGTTCTAAAATTAAATAATAGTGATGGTTGCGTGGTTTTGTGAATATTTTCATAATAAAAATCAGTGAATTCTACATGTAGAATGGTTGATTTAGATGGTATATGAATCATACCTTAGCAAAGTTGTTATCTTTAGCAAGACTCACTTGAAGAGCTTGTTAAAATGCAGATTCTAATTCATTAAGCCTATGGTGGGGCCTGATTCTTCTAGGCAAATTTTGAAAAGGGAAAAAGTCGAGGCCAGTAATTGTGTAATTGTTTCCCCATAAGAATTACCTGTGAACTTGTCAGAAATGCAAATTTCTGATTCTACTACAGACCTTTTAAATCTTAAAAGCTGGGAGTGGAGTTGAGCAGTGTTTTTAAGTAAGTTTTCTAGGTCACTCTGATGCATGCTAATGTTGGAGGACCAGTGCCTAGGCCATCTCCACACTGAATGGCTCTCCTCAGCAGTTAGATTTTGGGCTAAAATATTTGGTCTTTATCAAATATTTTAATTAATAGTCTAAAATATTTAATCAATAGTATAAATATTTAATATAATCATCAATATAGTATAAGGAATAAGTCTCACAGCTAAAGCAAATCTGGCAAAAACATAGCACTTTGAAGTCCAGAGTTTGGCCCCAAGTCCTCTTGTTTCCTAAGATTCTACTGAGTTAAAACCACCTTGCTTCAGAAGTGCCAAGTGGGCATGCACAGCAATGGTCTCTGCTTTGCAACTTCAGAAACCTCATGGAAAATTCCTGTCTTTTAATTTCATTTTTTCAACAATTTTTTTCAAGTATCCTCGTATTCCTAGGTGTGTTCCAACATAGTGATATCAACTTGACAATTTACTGCTTGGAATGCAGAAAGAAAATAATGGCAAAGAAGAGAAGCAGGAAGGAAGTCTTAGAAATCAGACTGACAGACTGAAGAGTCCCTCTTCAGGTTGCATTCCCAATATTTGAACCAGTGTAGTGCCAATACTTAGCCGTATTGCCATTTCTGCTTGATGGTTCCATACCTGAATTTCATGACATATTTCCTCTAAGAAAACTAACAGAAAATCCCTATGTTTAGTATGAAGTATGCTGTTAGTTCATTATAAAAATAAATTGTGTGTTGCTTGCTAGTTATACATTTTTGGACTATAAAATGGAGATTGGGACCTTAAGGATTCATTTTTACAGTGTGTAATAAACCAGGAAGACCAATGGCAGTCATTCTTACATCTAAGCACCCTCACAGTCTGAGAGACATTTCAGTAAGCCATCCAAGTTCTTCACCCACTAAAGATCCTTCTCTTGACCTGAAGAGTCATGTGCTCTCTTGAATGTCTAATTTACTGCCAGAAAAGCCTGGGGAAGACTGATGATAACTGAGTCAGTGAGTCAAATAGAACCCTACTAGGCATAGCCAATAGTCTGTCTTTCAGCATCATTGCTTTCTTTGGTCCTCCTATCCTAAATGATCTGAACAATGCATTGGAGTTCATATTTTCTGTTTACCCAAAATACAACCTCCATCATTTAATTGATTCAAATCATTTTTACAAGTTACAACAAGGAGGAGTTGAGTGCCAAGCAATTTTGTTGATTGAACTGTCAAAGTTAAAGCCAGAGACAGTTGTAAAAGTATTGATGTCTCCAAAAATGGACCAGGTTACTTCTTGAACAAATCCTTTCTTGTCCAGTGAGCTGAACTGACCTAACTTAAATGCAAGCATTACTTTTTCCCATATAAAAAAATATTCAATTTGTCCATGTGTCATCTCTTCTCAGAGTGACTTATTACCTGTGAAGCTTCATCAAATTAAATGTTCTCAAATATTTACTATACACACTGGTATATTTAAAAATGGTTTCATGATTATTGCATTTTTATGGTTAATGCGGTATAGCATTTTAAAATCATGAAAACAAGCCAGCGCTGTGGTGCAGCAGGTTAAAGCCCCAACCCTGCAGCATGGACATCCCATATGGGTGCCGCTTAGAGTCTCTGCTGCTCCACTTCTGATCCAGCTCTCTGCTAGGGCCTGGGAAAGCAGTGGCCCCTGCACCCATATGAGAGACCTGGAAGAAGCTCCTGGCTCCTGGTTTCAGATCAGCTCAGCTCTGGCCATTGAGGTTATTTGGGGAGTGAACCAGCGGAATGGAAGACCTCTGTCTCTCTACTTTTTCTTTCTGTGTAACTCTGACTTTCAAATAAAATAAAGTAATTCTTTTTAAAAAATAAAATAATGAAAACAATATATTCAACCCCTTAATTACCTCATCCCTATCTCTATTGTGTGTGTCTTTATCAGTGTATGATACTATCATAGAGGATCTGGAGCATAACATATAGAATCCATGCTTTTTTACATTTATATCATTCAAACCACCAGCAAGTCCTTTTAGTCTGACTTGGAAATTTGTTTTGGATTGGGTTTGAGAGCCACCACTACCATCTTTTGCTTGGATACTGTCAGTGGCCTGCTGCAAGATACGCTGCTTCTCTGTTTCCACCCATTCTCTACAACAATGAAAGGATATTTTTGAAGTTTATTTAAGTTATAAAAGTTTCATATTTCACATGAATTTAGGATCTTAGTGACACTTTCCATCCTAGAAAATACTTACTAGATTTCAGCTTAAAAAAATTTCAACTTTTCATTTAACTTGGAATAAAATCCAAATTTAACATAAGATCATGAAGAATGAGTTCTCATTACTCTCTTAACTACAGGTCCTGAGGTCACATTGGCCTTCTTTGTGTTCCTAGAACAAGTCAAATGTTGTTCATGCAACATCTTCGTCTTTGCTATCCTGACTCCATAATATAGCATTCTCAGTTTTTTGCATGTGTACTCATGTTTTAGGACTCAGTATAAATTTGCATATTCATGAGTCTTTTGTGTCCGATTATCACTTGTTTGTACATTACTGTATCTCAATTTTTAATTGTATGTATTGTATATTTTCCTGTCATTAACATACATTCTAGAGGAAGAAACTTAAGTATTTTATTTTATCTAATGTTCAGTACAAACAGAAAAATTTTCAGTAAATATATTTAACAGGCCAATCAGTAATTTTATGTTCCCCATAAACTCTGACATAGTAAGAGTTAGTCTATTTGTTGTTAAACCCTTTGAGACACATATGGTGCTATTGGGGATAGAAAGATAGACTAACCAGTGAACTGATGTAAGACTCTGTAGATGAAGTAGTCTAGATGATAATTTCTCAAAGTTCATTGCTTCCTTGTTCTGCTTTCCTTCTTTTTGTAAAATAACTTAGCAATATTGGTTCTGTCACTAAAAAGTGATTTATAATGTTAGAAATTAAGAACCAGTGTATCTCTTAAGTTATTTATCTGTCCATATAGTTAAACTAAATCACTGTTATCTTACACATTAAAAAGGCATTTGGAGCCTATTAGATACAATAAAGTATCTAAAAATAAGTATGCATAATAGTACTTCAAAAAGTTCGTGGAAAATAGAACTAAAGGATAAGTTTAGGAGCGCACATTTTGCATAAAGGTTAAGTTACCATTTGGGATGCCTACACCCCATGTTGGAGTGCCTGGGTTCAAGTCCTGGTTCCACTCCTGATTCTAGCCTCCTATTTTTATGTACTCTTTCAGTCAGCAGGCTGAGTGGTAAGTGTTTAGTATGAGAGACAGAGTTTAAGTTCCTAGCTCCTGGCTTTGGTCTGCCCAAGCCCCAACTTTTGGAGGCAACTCTGAAGTAAACTAGTGGATGGGAGAACTCTTTATCTTGTTGCCAGTCTATATCTCTGTGATCTCTTTGTCTTTGTTCCTCTCAAACTTAACTTTTTAAAAAAGACAAACTTCTTTTGGTGCCAAATATTTGGAAATCTACGTAATTTTTTTCTCAATATGCATCTTTCATCAGCTTTTTGAAGACCCTCTGTATAAAAATAAACTTCATTTTTATCTTTTACCCTTCATCAAATGGAAGAAGGTTGAAAATAGCACCTTCAGATTGAACTTGGCCAGCATTATGTCTTACAGCTGCAAATGCTTTCTGATCCAATTTGATTGCTTACAAAATCTTAAATTAGAGTTGAAAGCCAGTTGGTAGTGATGACTGCCAGGGCTTGGCCTTCCTGCAGAACACCCAACTCCACCTATTCACAGTTAAATTTCTGGTCACGAAAAACTGGGAGAACTCTTGAGTGGTTCTTTTGGAGAAATAATATGTCAGAAGTGAGGACTCTGGTTGGAGCTGTAGCATATCAGATGAGGTTGCCACGTGTGATGCCAGCATGCCATGTGGGCATCCATTTACCCGCTGCTCCACTTAGAATCCAGCTACTTGCTAAGGTGCCTAGGAAAGCAGTGGAAGATTGTCCAAGTGCTTGGGCCCTTGAGCCCATTTGGGAGAACCAGATGAAATTCCTGTTTCTGGTGTAGCCCAGAGCTGGCCGTTGTGGCCAACTGGAGGAATAAATCGGAGGATGGAAGATCTCTGTCCTTGTGTGTCTCCCACTCTATCTGTAACTCGTAGAAATAAGTTTAAGAAAAGAAAAAAAACTCATCAATTTCTGAAGTATAGCACCCTAAGGACCACAAGGAAGGTAGCAAAAGAATGCAAATATATTTCCTATTTTTCTGTTTTAACTCTTCTGTATTAATTAGGGTTCCCCGGGGAAATAGAACCAATTTTGGGTAGAGAATGAGATTACTGTGAGGAATAGGTTCAAACAATTACCAGGGCTGAGAAGCCCCAAGATCTTCCATCTTTGAAATGGAGAGCCAGGAAAGTAGGTAGCAGTCCAGTCCAAGTCTAAATGCCAAGGAGCTAATGGTATAAGTCCTAGTTCTAGTCTGAGGGTCCAAGAAGCAGAGGCACAAATGACTGATGGAAGGATGTGAGTGCCCTAACAGAAAGAATTTGTCGTTCCTCCATGCTTTTGTTCTCTTCAAGCCCTCAGGGATTGGATGATGACCATTTCTACTGGTGACAGTAAGTATTCTTGATATAGCAATTGAATGCTAATATTTTCTGGAAGTACTCTCACAAATAGTATATATGCTTTATATCCTATAAGTATTTCTTAGCCCAGTCAAGTTAACTCAAAATTAACCATCACACTTATCAAGGGAGAATTTTAGTAAGTATAGGATTCAAAAACCTTCTCTGGCCTAATTTAGCTAAAAGCTAAAGACATTGTGGTTGGCAGTTCATGATCTAATTCCAGTGAACTGCCCCTCCACCACCACCACCACCACTACCACCTTTGTGTCATCCCTTCCTGTAAGTATGAAACAGACCTATTGGCTTCCCTTTAATGAATTAGTGTCGCAAAGGTGATGGCATGTCACTTCTGTAAAACAAAGGTGAGCTATACTCTTGATATCTGGCTATCTCTTCTCACATGCCTGTTCTGATGCAGCAAGCTGGAGAGGCTCATGTGGGAGGGAACGGAGGCCCCCAGTCCAGAACTCAGAGGAGCCAATGTCAGTGAGCTTGAAAGCTGAGATGTCTCCAGCTGAACCTTCAGATGAAGCCATAACCCCAGCCAAAATCTTGGTTGCAGGTTTGTGAGATCCTAGAATGGAAGACTGAGCTAAGCTATATTCCCATTCCTGACCCACAACATAATGAGATAATGAATGTGTGCTATTTTAAGCTGATATGTTAAGATTTAAGTTTTAAGTAGTATATGCAAATTGCATGGAATTTGACTGATGTTAGAGGGGATAAAAGATTATATTCTTTAGGAAAACTTAAAAGATGATTATATAACCTCAATGGGAAATTGAGAAATACTTTATATCGATACAAGCAATTCAAGGAATTGGGCAATGGTGATGAAAGGATGGAGTGGGCATATAGCTAGCAGACGCAAAAAATAAAAGTAGCTGTGAAGTTTTCTCTTCCCTCTGGTAATCACTGGTAGCAACTGATACTCCAAAGCTACATTTTTCCTTTCTGTCTCTGCCCACTCTGCTTGTCCCACCTCTCTATTCCATCCCATAACCAGTGAGTACCATGGTGGTTTCTAAGCAGGCTTTTCTGCCCTGATTAATAATAGTGACCCTGAGTTTTCCATGTACATGAACAGTGAATATGAGTCATAAGATGGAGTTGCAAACACAGTCTGCAATTTGGAATGATAAGAGGAGAATCAATGACTCTATTAGAAGAAAGGTAATTAGGTCACCACCTACATGCCCATGATTAAAGTCCTGTGAGTCACTTTTACGTATTTCTGTTATGGAGTAGTTTGGTATAAAATGGAAGAAATTACTCCCTCTCCAAAAGGAGTTAACCTGATGAGTTGTCTTCTTAAAGCAAAGGATGGAGAAAGAGAATTTGGATCTGGTTAGGCTCTTTCAAAAAGTCAACAAGAAATAGACCAAAACACTGTTGGAGTAACCCAGACTTACACCTTGCCACATAAATGAGCAGGTTGGTTTTGAGGATGCTAGATGGAAATGCTTAATAGATAAATCAGGTGCATAGTAATTTGTGTCACTTCAGTTGGTACTCTAGTTCTTCACTTTGTTTTTCTCCCTCCATTTATGTTTTCATAGCATAGGGAATTTACAAAAACCTGAACCAAGTCAGAAGGTTTTGCCTTGAAAGTACACAGGGACTGTACCAAGCAGCCTGGCTCTTCAAAGGCTGGACTAATTTCCAAGATCCATTGTCCTCAAAGCAGAGAAGTCAAAAGGACCTAAGTCTGCAAGTTATGATCTCTATTGTGATATTGATTTACTACATGGCCTGGGGCCAGATGTTGAACCTTCTTTGGCTTCTTTTTATCTGTGAAATGAAGATGAAAATTCTGAACCTCAAAGTGATTTGGTGGAAATTAAATAATAGCTTAAAGCCCTTTGAAAGGGGGAAGTGATAAGTGTTTCCTTTTAGTTTCCATCAGATGTGATATAATTTTCCATTTAAGTGTAAATGAACTTCAAACATGTCACACTTGAGTTTTGCCCCAATCACCTGTTCATAAGTTGGTCTATAACACCAGTTGTGGAATATCTGTAATAGCAAATGTGAGTGACCACACTGAAAACTCCTATCCAGAAGAGCCTAGAATAAAACCTCACTCTTGATGGCACCCTACTTCACAGTCCCTTTAACAATTTCAGTGCTCCCAAACAGATGACACATGCAGGTCCTGACTGAACTTGAAGATATTGGCTCCTTTGTTACTTAATTGCCTCTAGGCAAATGTAGCATCTTTTTTTGAAATTTTCATAGACAACATAAAATCGGCATTTTCAACATAAATAATTATTTATTGTTTTGAATAATTCCTGACCAATAGGGAAAAGAAATGCTTATTCCAGTCAGCTTATTTACAGGGAAATTCAAAAGGGATCTAAAAGGATTGAAAGAGCACAGTTAAATTCTGATATATGACACTTAGAAGCAGTATGGCATAGTAGTTAAGCATATACGCTCTGAAATCAGACTCAGCTTGAGCTCAAATTTCACATCAATGTGTTACTGGCAATGTGTAACTCTATTTTTTTTTTCTATAGCAAGTTCCTGAGGTCAGCAAACAACTCTTAGACTGTCATATCTGAGTTACCTAATACATAAGCTGGGCTTAATATTAAAGAACTGATGAGATGAATAAGTCATGAGGACTAGGCTGTCTTAGACCATTTTGGAGGAAGAAAGTGGACTAGTTTGCTGACCAGCAAATGTGCCCTAGAGCAACCCCACCTTAAAGGCTGGAAGAAACAAAGATAGTTCTCCAAGTGTTTTCCTCAGATACCAAGGATAGTTTCCAAAGGAGTTGTTTCACCAGGAAATAGAACTTCGGAGAAATCACAGTAACAGATACAGATTTTCTGCTGAGAAAATTGTGTGTCCTAGCAGAAGACAGCACAAGGGTTCCTTTCAAGCTAATCTGCTTAGGGAATGAAAGTCTCTGCTTTCACAGGAGTGGAATTGCTCACTATGCTGGGTTATACCTAAAGGCTTCTAGGGACCTACTTTTGATGCTGAAGACAGGGTTTATCACGCCTATGCTACTGATGTACCAAAACGTACAGTGAGGGTTCCGTTCTCCAAGAGACTAAAGCTTATTGCCCAAGTACAAAGAGTAAGCAAGACTGGGAATAAATGTCAACTAGACAGAAAACCCAAAATTGCTATGTTTTGGCTAAAATAAAAAGTGAATTTAGAATTCTGATCAGTTAATATTGTGGCATATGCCAAAAACTCTTATTCCATCTTTTTGTTAGACCAGGAAATGGACAAAGCTCTTATTTCTTAATTCACTTACATATTTTTTTATTTACTTCAGTGGAAGAGAAAAATCTTCCATTTAACTGTTACTCCCCAAATGCCTGCAGAGCCGGGCCTGAATCAAGTCAAAGCCAGGAACCGAGAACCCCAGCCACATCTCCCACATAGGTGAAGGAACTCAAATATTTGAGCCATCATATGCTGCCTTCCAGGAAGCTGGTCAGAAGCAGAAGAGCAGGTACTCAAATCAGGCACTCTTGATATGGAATGTGGGGATCTTAAGCAGCAGTTTAACTCACTGTGCCAAGCATCTACCCCTTTTAGTTCACTTTAAGCTACTGTTTAGTTTTCCTCCAAATGTGATGGCAAGAGATAAATTGCCTGTCAATTTGTTACCAAGTTTGTATGTTCTAATAAGTTTGCAAATAAATGCCTGAAAACAGAGGGATAATTTTAAATTTGAGAGCCAGTGTACTCCTCATATCCACTTAGACAAATAGGAATATAGGATAAGTATAGAAATTCGACAGGACTTCAGAAGAGCTGGGTTTGAGTTCTTTGATTATCTGGATACAGACTTGCAGGGAGTTGATTACCCTTCTATGAGCTTTGGTTTGGTCAGGGGAGAAAGATAAAGGCTATACTATCTAATCACTAAACATCTACTGTTTTCTAAATCTCATTCCTATTGACTTGCAATCACTTGGAGACATTTACCTTATGATAGAAAAAATGTTTCACAGAGAACTCTACATTTCCTGTTAGGTTCCTTCCCAAAGTAATACCACTACGGGAATGGTATTTCCCAGAAGACAACATAGTAGGACTGTAAGTTCCAAAGTAAAGAAAACTGAAAATATGTGTGATGGAAGTGGCCAGCAAACAAACTGCCTGTACTAGAGCTATGAGTTGGTCTTCTAAGGTTAAGTATGATGCCTTCTAATGAATTCTTCATGCGCTTTACCACCTGCTATCCAGTCTGCTCCCTCTGAACAGTGGTGGTAAAGAATGTCAAGGACACTTTGTTTCAAATCCTAGGTCTACCGCTTAATAGCCCACATGACTTCATCTGAAACGGGCATGGGAGTAATAGCTAGCTGGGTTCATGGCAAATTTGGAAACCACATTTTATGCAAAAATTTTTACACGATACTCAGCTTTCAGTGGATGACTAGTACCTTTGAATCCAAAGTGAATGGACTGTTCCCATTAACCACACGTAAAGCACAACTTTGACAGAAATCATTTATGAAAGCCTTTGTCTAATTGGAGGAGGGATAAGAACTTAAGTCTTTATCCTATGGCTCTCTTATAAATAATACCAAATTATTTTAGCCACATCAATTCTGGGGTAAGAATGGGTAACAATTGTCTTGAAGCTAAATTTCCAGAAATGGTAAGCTAGAAATATTTCACTGGATTTTCTTCTCAAAAATATATAAAATGTGTTCCTAGATGAACAGAACATAAATCTATGATTAATGAACATAAATAAAATGTTTACATTCTCGGCCGGCGCCGTGGCTCACTAGGCTAATCCTCCGCCTAGCGGCGCCGGCACACTTGGTTCTAGTCCCGGTCGGGGTGCCCGATTCTGTCCCGGTTGCCCCTCTTCCAGGCCAGCTCTCTGTTGTGGCCAGGGAGTGCAGTGGAGGATGGCCCAGGTGCTTGGGCCCTGCACCCCATGGGAGACCAGGAAAAGCACCTGGCTCCTGGCTCCTGCCATCGGATCAGCGCTGTGCGCCGGCCGCAGCGCACCAGCCATGGCGGCCATTGGAGGGTGAACCAACAGCAAAAGGAAGACCTTTCTCTCTGTCTCTCTCTCTCACTGTCCACTCTGCCTGTCAAAAAAAAAATTAAAAAAAATAATAATAAAATAAAAAATAAAATGTTTACATTCTCACCAAAGCTCTGAGACCCTGGTGAATCTTAAATATGTCACTCTGAACTGAATTCCATACCTCAGTGAATCCACACTGGAATGAAGAAAACCATTATGTTTTCAGACCTTGATTTCTTTTGAAGTCATTTATTATATATTATCTGTAGTCATTGTGAAATGTTTCTTTAGCTGCTGATAAATTTTTACCATCAAACTTCAAATTAAGCCATAGTGTATAAATGCTTTTTGATGTATTCATATATTGATTTTGTAACATGGAATGTTGACAATGATTAGTCATACAAATCATCAAAATCATTTCATTTGCTTGAAATTATTCCTATAATTTTTCCAGTAACTCAAGTTAGTTCAGTGTGCTACTCTGTTTGGAAGCTGACACAAAGCAGAAGTCCCTAGACCTCCGTATGATTGTCAGAACATAATATCCAGAAGAGACCAGTGGTCAACAGGAATAGGTGATTGATAGTAAGTATCTGCAAGTTCCCATTCAGAGTGGACGGTATAGGTTGACAGAGAATCTATGAAATCTTAATAAATGAAATGAAGATGGGTGGTAGGTAATTGACAGCTGCAATCCATGTGTCAACTATCCTGGTTCAAAGTCATGTATGGCTAAATTGTCTCAGTTGATGTTCCACTGGTTTAGTGACGATCAAGACTTCAGAGCTCTATAAACAAGAATGTCGATTTGTTAACAGCAGGAGTCACTGTGCACTTACTCCTCATGTAGGATCTCTGTCCTTAATGTGCTGTACATTGAGATTTAATGCTATAACTAGTACTCAAACAGTATTTTTCACTTTATGTTTCTGTGTGGGAGCAAACTGTTGGAATCTTTACTTAATGTATGCTAAACTGATCTTCTGTATATAAAGAGAAACGAAATGAATCTTGATGTGAATGGAAGGGGGGAGGGAGAGGGAAAGGGGAGGGTTGCAGATGGGAGGGAAGTTGTTGGGGGGGGAAGCCATTGTAATCCATATTCTGTACTTTGGAAATTTATATTCATTAAATAAAAGTTAAAAAAAAAAGACTTCAGAGCTCACATAATGTAGTCTCTGTGGATTCAGATTTGTCTAAGTTTTTTTCCTAAATGAGACCACCAGAGAACAATGTGTGTGAACAACCAAAAAAATGAGCCATGAAAGATGCAAGAAAAGTCAGAAAATACACATTTGATTGTCAGTAAGTTCTGTTTGAAGCAGACATCTTATTTAGAAGTTGCATGATGCATTTTATTCAAGTTGCTCCTCAAGATACTTCCTGTGACTCATCCACCAGTATTTTTTGAGAAAGGGTTTCCACCAAAAAAATTTAAAATGAAAGGTCCAGAATATAAAAATTCTTAAAGGAAATTAGGAGTACCACACAGCAAGACTTGGCAAGCTTGTTAGTCAAGTGAAAGGAAAATTATTTTTACACATCAGTGTATGGGAATGGAAATGATAAGTGAAATGTGTATCATTCTTGGGAGTAAAAGGATGAAAGGTCTTCAGATGCAGGAGGAATCATTTCCTAGGAAACTTGAATGAGCCATACTTCATTGTTCGAAGCAAACTGATAGTTCTGGGGGAACCATTAGTGATGTGGGACAGTTAAGTTGGGACAAACGTAGCTGCTAACATAGGTGAGATCCGGTTAGTCAGTCGGGCCTCTTGTCATTGGAAAAGCAAACATGCACTCAGAAAAGCACAAGAAGAGTAGGAATACATTGGCAGATAGAAGACAAACTCGTGAAACTTACAAGGAAGTAATGCAACAAATGTTAACTGGATAGTAGAAATAAAATAACCCAAAAGATTTTTCTATGTTTTCTCACTTCTTATAATTATGTTTTGTTTTTTTCTCTATGCAAATTTGCCTTTTCTGTTTGAACAATATTATCATTGAAATTTATTTAGTTTTTGGCAGGCAGAGTGGAAAGTGAGAGATAGGCAGAGAAAGGTCTTCCTTTTTTTCCATTGGTTCACCCCCCAATGGCTGCTGAGGCCCGCACACTGCACTGATCTGAAGCCAGGAGCCAGGTGCTTCTCCTGGTCTCCCATGCAGGTGCAGGGCCCAAGCACTTGGGCCCTCCTCCACTGCGCTCCTGGGCCACAGCAGAGAACTGGACTGGAAGAGGAGCAACCAGAACAGAATCCGGCACTCTGACTGGCACTAGAACCCGGTGTGCTGGTGCCGCAGGCAGAGGATTAGCCTATTGAACTGCGGCACCCGCCTATCATTGAAATTTAATATCAATTTGCTATTCTCACATCACCGTCTGGCTCCAGATCCAATAATGTGCCAGGACCCCAGTGTCCCAAATAAAACCAGATGTATAGAGAATCTAACTGTCCTATCTTCTACCAGTCCAGATATAATTATCTACAGGGAAATCTCTGAAGTCACAGTGAACGCATACAGATATATAAATGCATTATTTGGGGTAAGGAATAGTTCTTAGAAATAGGGCACCATGTTTGCAGAGCTTCAATCCAACATAAAATTTTTCTATTCTCATCTATTCCAGTAACAGAAGGAAACAGGCTAGGGTAGAGGAATAGGAGATTTTTTTAATTCTGTAGGAAATGTCTGAGACTAAACACTAATTAACACAGCACTCCATCAATACTAGAATGATGGTGTCTCAAATATACCATGCCACAGGGATGCAGCCCAGTATAGGTAGAAATACCATAAGAAAAATTTCCCCTTTTGATTAATCAAAGAACAAATTTGACCACCAGTCAGAGGAAAGCCCTATTTATTAGTTAAATGTTGAAAAATACGAGAATGAATGTGAAATTCAACAATGAGTAATGCCACAATCCACTTGTATTTGACTCATATATAATAATGGAGCTGTTCCAAGTACATTAGGTCAACCCTCTCATGCTTTAGATACAGGAATCACTGTCATTTTTGTGTCAAGTATTAGACATGTAATTAACAAAAGAATTGTATGATATGGCCATTCCAAGAGTGGCAAGAAAAGGGTCATATTTTAAGTTTCAAAGCATTAACACTAAAAATCTATTCCATAAGATATAACTTATTTTACAAGGTTTATTTTTTGTTTGAATCAAACAATAATAGAATCAACAGTAATAGAATGAAGTTATCTTGATCATAAAATAGCTGTTTAAGATGATTTGAGAGACACAGGTCTGCAGACATCAATCATTTGGATTAATTAGCAATTATATTATGATAATCAACTATACATTGAGAAATCTGGGAAAAATTTATATTCTATACATTTCCATGTGTTTTCTGTTACCATTAGATCATTTATGAAGTATGATCCCTATTTAGAACTGAGAACTTTAAAAAATCACATTATGTTTCTCAGTAACCCATGGCTAATTAGTTTTTAATAATTGGCTTTTGTCACAACTTCATTTTATAGATAGAGGCTGGAGTAAAACCAAAAACTAAGTGAATAAAGTTAAGAAATTAGATAATGACTAGAAGAAGCAGTGGTGAATTTCAACTCAATGGGTAAGGATATCAGTTCCAGACGTCTGTCTGAATTGAGAATAAATTAGTTAATTTTCTTATCCTTTGATTGTTTGACATTTAAAGTTTGGCATCAGAAATAGTTTACCACATGAGCAGATACTTTAGCAAGTATCCAATACAGTGTGTGTGTGTGTGTATACAGCACAGTGTATATGGGGTGTGTGTATATATATATATACACACATATATATACATATATATATGCAGATATATAGTCTCAAGTAGGAATCTATCAAAGATATTCACATATTATGTTATATACATATTTTAGGAAATATTACACTACTAGCTATATATATATTTTTCCATAATGCAAAATACCATAATCACTTTTTATATTTTTACTAATTATGGAGTACATATAAAATCTTAATATAATGTATATACCATGTGATAAAATCTGTCACTTCAAACAGATAATTTCTTTGTTCTGGGAACATTCAAATATTCCATACTAGCTGTTTTCAAACATAGATACCACAATAAAATTACAATGAACAATGTCAGGATATTCTAGTTTTGAATAAAAATTTCACCATTATTAATATTTGCTGTATCTAATAGAATGGGGGGAATTTAAAATTCCTTGAGCTTAGTTGAGAGAGATAATCTGACACTGTCAGTGTTTCAACTTATTACTTGTTGTTTTTATCACTAGTTGATAAGATTTAAAAAGTACAAGAAGGCAATTAAGAAATAATGCATACACTGATGATTACCCTGAAGATGTGAATGAATAACTGAGAAGGCAAATTGGCTTACACTGAGACCTAAATGTCATGTAACACTTGAAGACCAAGATCACACTTCGAACAAGCTTACCTTGGGGATTCCATTTTTACAGCATTAGATAAATCTTGAAATAAAACTTCACAAATGCAATGTTTTCAGTATCTGCTTTAAAATAAAGCCAAAATTAATGTTTCCTTCCTAGAATTTATTTCAGCATACCTACACATTGGTTAAACATAGCTACTAAACTTCTGTAATAAAATAATTACCCAGCTATCATAGTTACAAGGGAATTTTTACCTCCTTTAAAATGAAAATCTACATCTTGCCTGAATATTTTGTTTCACTTTATTATTTAGAACCAATTTTCCTAAGTGCACATCACCACATTTATGTGAGCCATTTGGTGAACTGCATTCATGTCTACAGCTTTACTAAAGGATAAGTCATATTTAATGGCATACTGAATGATTTTCCCAACATCTGAAGGGTAGCAATGTGAGGATCCAAAAGAGTGAACTGGGCATTCATCTCTCATTTATAAAGGTTACTAATGTGTCCTTCGTTATCATTCTGGTCACTCACTGAGTTCCATTATAACTTGTATTGATTCTATTTTCAGAAAGAGTCTGGGGATGAGACAAAGAAGTAATTAAGTAGTTTTTCAAAAAGGTAACCACTGTTACCTAAAATCACTGAAGAATATATAGCATTCTATACAATACCAAAGCTAATTTAGAATTGATGAAAATACCAGCTTCCTGAATAAAATGGGAAAAGTTAGGAGAATATGGCAACACAGAACTAACTTAAACTGACAGGTTTCAGGGATATGTTACAGAACTGTAATTTGGTGTGATTCCACATTTGTTTTGGATGTTAGATAAGTTCCAGGAAAAGCTTCAGCTATATGTCACATCCATGTCAATCTGTGCTTTAAATATTAATTCCTTATGCTCAAGGTATATATGATATTAGATATATAGAAATTAAGGCATTCTTTAATGGAAAATTAATATGGGTCTTAAAGCATTCATATAAGATCAGTTCAGGAAACAAAAACATAAATGTATTCTGCTTGAAAGAACTGCAAGGTGGGCAGTTTTCTTTTTGCATAAAATACTAAAATAAGACCCCTGTCTATGGCTGGCAAGTAACTGGCATGCTGTAACTGTAGCAATGAAATGTGTAAATAAGACTGGCCAAAATTTACAAGCTACTAAAAATAGGCACAGATAAATGTAAAAACTTTGATCTCCTGTAGTAGTATGAGAGAAGCAACCTAACACAGAAGCTAACATGCTTACAAGTCTCATGTGGCCATTTAGAAAATAAGGTATAATTGGTTTTGTCTTAGAGGTAGATTCAGATTGCTATCTCCCTCAGGTATGCATAGTATTTTTCAGGACAGACAGTGTGTTTGCAAAGGAGGAGGATGGTTCTGTATGCAGTCAACACTGAAAACCATTCAGTGTTCAGCTAAGTTACTCCTGCTTTAATTCCAAAAATGTTACCATTGAAAGAATTCATTAGGTCATTTATTCAGTAAACTTCAAACTGTATTTGTTGCATAAATATTGAAGAACATGAGAAAAGTATAGGAAAGTGAAATTAGAATTGATCAATTTCTTGCACCATTCAAAAAAAAAGGCAATTACCCTAAACATAGACTTCTGTGTAAGATAAGTTTTTAAACATATCTTACATCTTATAGTATCTTAATTATTGCTGAAAAGTTGCACAAGACTTACCAAGTTTTTCTAATAGGAAGAGAAATAAAATTTAATCCTGTGTCATAAAGGTGAATAAGAGTGTTAAGGAATGGGTGTAACTCTCCATGGTGCTGATAATCTTCATTTGGAAGATTGTTCTGTTAACACTTGAGATAGAACAGTTCTCTCTAAAATTCTTGGCTCGTGATTTCCTTTGTTTCAGTTTTATTTTTGTTTTAATTTGCATTTCTAAACTTACTGAACTCTGATTTATAATTCACAGCATATGCAATGCATTTGATAAGTTTTGGCAGTTCTATCATGTGTCTAGTACTTAATCTCTATATCCCTCTGTCTCTGTCTCTTTCTTCTTCTCTTTATCTCTCAATCACACACACAATTTTATGCTTTCATAGTTCACCCAGGATTTTCATTTGTACTAGTGGTAGAATAATCAAGACATTAACACATTGAATGTTGAAATAGATGAACACTTCTCCCTAAGATAACTGAAAATTCTCAAATATTTTAGGGAAATTACTCTGTTTCAGATTACTGCTATAATCTCAAAATGTTAACTCTGGATTTCTCTTTCTAACATGAGTAATTTGAAAAAATTTTGGAGGGTAAGTAATTGAGTATACACGGTCATTCTATTTTCTTGCCTATAGACTTATGAGAAAATCCTAATTGTAATCAGATTGTCATTTGTAGAAAATGCACCCTTGGATATATTTAATAATAACATCAACTTTCCCTCACCAGCTACAAAGTACTCCACTATTCCTTGTTCTGTTATCTCCATGTACCTTTTCAAATAGATTGTTATAAATGCTCTTCAAAGAACCAGCTTCTTCCTGGGACCCCAACCCTTTGGGTGAGAGTGGCAAGGCCAAAGAAATAACCTAAAAGTCATCTTACTAATAAAAAATACACTTATTTAAAATACAAAGAGATGAGGCCGGCACCGTGGCTCACTTAGTTAATCCTCCGCCTGCGGCGCTGGCATCCCATATGGCCGCCAGGTTCTATTCCCTGTTGCTCCTCTTCCAGTCCAGCTCTCTGCTCTGGCCCAGAAAGGCAGTGGAGGATGGCCCAAGTGCTTGGGCCCTGCACCTGCATGGGAGACCAGGAGGAAGCACCTGGCTCCTGGCTTCGGATTGGAGTAGCTCCAGCCATAGCAGCCATTTGGGGGGTGAACCAATGGAAGGAACACCTTTCTCTCGGTCTCTCTCTCTCTCTGTCTAACTCTATCTGTCAAATAAAAAAAATACAGACATGTCCCATCTACTGCTTTATTTTTCAAGTACCCGTAACACCCAGGGCTGAGCCAGTCAAAGGCATGAGATGGAAACTAAATCCATATCTCCCACTTAGGTGCTAGAGTTGACATAAAAAAATTTGCATGCAAGTAATTGTCATCACAACTCTATTCCTTTGGTATGACCTCTAGGATACTCAAGGTTTTGATGAACACTTTTTCATTTAGAATATTTTGTTCTCTTAAATACCTTGACTCATTTTTCTAGTATTGAACTTTGAAAATTGAGTAAGTGTGAAAAACAGATTTTCTGTTTGTTACATAAAATATTCATTGCATTAACAACATTTATGTAACAACTTGGGTCTGGACATATCAGACAAGAGTACAGAATGTATAGGTAAGGCATAACAATTAATAAGTATTTAAGATTAATGTACTATAGAATCTCTAAATTGGAGCACAATAACCTCTAAAGCTGAAGTTGTAGTTTGCTCACTAAATACTCCCTATAATAGTTGAGGAAAAATTGAGGTTCTATGTGTGGCAAAATAACAATTTTTTAAAGAGCCTTAATGATTTGTATATTCAACAGTTAACATATTTCTTAATTCATTTATAGTTTTGCATTTATTAATCAAATGCATTAACATGAACTATAACCCCAAATAACTTAGAACAATTTGATATGGTTATCCTTTAAGTCTTTCAAATTATATATCATTTGGTGCCACATTAAAGGAGTGTGAAATTGATTATTGCTTATTTTGAGAATGCTCTGACTTTCTCAACCCTTTCCAAGTTGATATCAACTTGCAAATTCTGTTGTATTTTTTATCTATTTTAACACCTAAGATCATTGAAGGTGAAAAAAAAAACCCTTAATTCATTTCACTCTATATGTGTAATGTCACATACCTTTTGAATTACATGCCCAACGAAACCAAAGCAAACACAGATTTAAAACTCATGTGCAGTACATTGATGATTAGCCTCTTAAGAAATCTCAAAGTGCCTTTGTTACCTAACCTACTGACTGAAACTGTCTCACTGTTAACCTGAGGCAGGGTGGACAAGAATGCAGAAGGTTGACCAGGTTCAAGAACCTTGTATTGTGTATTGACTTAGTGGAGGAGGAATTGACAATGTGAAAGATGTCATAAACTCATTTTTTAAAGATTTATTTATTTGAAAGAGTTACGCAGAGAGAGAGACAGAGAGACAGAGAGAAACAGGGAGAGTCTTCCATCCAATGCTTCACGCCCCAATTGGCCACAACTGTCAGAGCTGTGCCAATCTGAAGCCAGGAGCCAGGAGCGTCTTCCAGGTCTCCCACATGGGTGCAGGGACCCAAAGACTTGCACCATCTTGTACTGCTTTCCCAGGCCATAGCAGAGAACTGGATGGGAAGTGGAGCATCCAGGTCTCGAACCAGCGCCCATAGGGGATGCTGATGCTTCTTTGCCACAGTGCTGGCCCCCATAATCTCACTTTCTCACTCGGGTTTTCTACCCCTATTTCTCCTTTTACTCTTACCTAGCATCTGATCTCAAGAACTATTATCATGACTGAAAATACCTTGAATCCTAGGACTGAAGCTAGCTTCTGCTAAATGGTGGTACAGATGGGCTGTTAATAGCACTAGCACCCTTTCCTCACATTTATACAATAACAGCCTAAGGTTCCAGTGTAGAAATTGTTGTGGAAATAACCAAAGTAATCCTTAAGCTCATGTCATGTACATTTAGTCACCGTAGTTAAGCTCTCCATGGAATGCAAGCATCTCAAGAAAGCTTCATTTTAAAGTTTATGGTCCTTGCTGGCATTGTGGCATAGCAGGTTAGGCCTAGCCCTGTGATGCTGTTATCACATGTAGGTGCTATTTCAAGTCTGAGCTGCTCCACTTCTGACCCAGCTCCCTGCTAATAGCCCAGGGAAAGCAGTAGAAGATGACCCATGTATTTGGGCCCCTGCACCCATGTCGGAGACCTGGAAGAAGGTTCAGGCTCCCGGCTTCAGCATGGCCCAGCATGGCCATATTCTCTTTCTCTCTCTCGCTCTCTCTTCCTCTTGCGCTTTCTCTTTCTCTCTGGCTCTCTTTCCTTTATCTTCTTCTTTCTCTCTCTATAACTCTTTCAAATAAATAAAATATTAAAAAAGAGGCTTTGACCATAAACTTTATCAAAAACAATTTTAATTTCCCCTTAGGCAGAATGTTATTGTTGATTCTCAGACCATTGGAATGTTACTTATTCTCATGACTTCACATGGTTTGAATATTCCTGCATCACCTGGAAAACATTAAAACAATACCATTTCATTTATTTCAAAAGTCAAACCTCTCATGAGATGAGTTAGTTTTGAAGAAAAGAAAACCCATGCCCTAAGGGTGCTCTTGACAGTTGAGCATTCACATGCCTAGAGTATGTGAATGACCTATGCCCTCTCCCAGTCTGGGCAATAGCTTTACTAGATAGTTGCTGCCTGAATGCATTAGTAAGTTTCTTTTTATTATTTTTGGAAGGACTTTGGAGTGATATAGCTAAATTCTTCCACTCACTTAGATTTTCATCACAAGGCCATTCTTTTCTCTGCAGTTGACAAGGCGAACAGTTAGAGCCCTCTCAACTTCAAAAGGAAAAAATGGTTTATTATCTATTTTCCATGCTTTACACTAAAAACATTCAAAGGAGAATGACTTGTGACTGAAACTTCACCCATTTTATTTCCATCTCACAGCATGCAACAAATACAAAAAAATGTTTAGGTTCTCCTCCTGCTGAACTAATTTCTTTATCCATTGCACTTTTGCTCGAAAAAAGATTAATAATCATGTTTTCAAAGTGATGTTGCCCACTGTGAAACTTGTTTGCCTGCATTTTCTAAAAAATGCCTGCCACAGAAAAGCTTCTGCCTGGATTACAGCTAATTCAGAAAATAACTATCCTGGCATCACAATTCTTTCCTATGGGAAAAAAAAAATTGGATAGAAATGATTGGGTTTTTATGCACACTTAAATGCATTAATAGTACTAGTAAAACCTGGCAGGATTTAAAATATAATTACTTGTGAGGTACATTCAAGATGAAAACTTCTTAGACTGGTGCTATTCTAAGCAACAAAGAAAAGCTACTGAAAAACAGATTCAAGGTACAAAATCACATATCTCAGAAGAATCTTTAGAGTACCACATTCAACATCTAAGACAAACAGCATCATTATAAATACAAAGAATTTGGTAGTATGAAATTATTTTCGTAGTTCTAGGAACAGAAAATCTAGTTTCCTTTGAAGATCATTGTGCATGTATAGACAAATAGCATTTCTCAGAAAAAAATACACTTATAAGCAGAGGAATATGTGGTACTGTGACTGAAAATGATTTTCTGTATTCAATGAGTAAAACATCATGATATATTTATTTGTTCAACATAGCTTGAGGGTACAAGATTTTCCTTGCCTGAGAAATGAAATATCTGCAATTAATTTATACAAAGAGTATCATGACTTTTAATTGCTTTAGAATTACTAAGTTTTACTCATAGGTAAATTTTAGGAATGAGAAATCATAAGTATGGTGAGACTTTCAAAATCAGCAGTCAGAATGGCAGAGCTCGAATATATAAGCTCACTGTAGCAGCTCTGATTGCAAAGACAGAGCCATAGACCTCTGAACAAATCCAGGAGAAAATTTACTGATTGTTCAATACCTTTACTATTGGCCTCTTGAGTATTACTCTTTAACATCTGACTTTTTTTGGCTCCTGATTTTCCTTCAACTATTCATATCTAATTCCCCTTTGTTCACAAATAATTTCTCCTATTCAAATCTTAAATTGTAACATCATTTAGGAGTCTACTCCTGGGCTTTTTGAATAGCAGTCTGAAATCACGTTACATTTATATTTGATTACTGCTTGTATTTCCCAAATAGAATATAATGTTTTCCAGATAAAGGACTTGATCTCTCTTTCCTCTGTTTTTCCTAGGAGGGAGTCCAACATCTTTTATTGGCTCCTTTCTTGGCACTAATATGCAGATGACCTCATACTCTACCTCAACATTTTAATCTTCACTAAAACTCAAGACCCACATAATCTACTGGACATCTCTACTGGAAACCTCATACTTACTGTTTTGTTAAACTGAAACATATTTGAAATTAAGATTGTAAATACTTAAAGTATATGTTTTGATAACTTTATATACATATACATTTCCAAATAACCATCTCAAATTATTTTCAACTCAAAATGTCCGGAGTAGTTCTATTATATTCCAAGTTCCATCCCTAATTCAACCCATTGCCTCAAAATATTCTTTTCCTCATATCCCTTTGGGCTTTAACATCAGGTTAATCACTTAGTCCAGAAACTTGAAGTTGTCTTAAACTCAATTCATATATTTCTCCTATAGCTAATTATTTAATAAGTTATTTTATGCTATTACATAATTATTTCTGAATTATAAACCTTTCTCCATCTACCTTCCTTCTACTTCCATTCTACTCAAAATGTTGCTTCAGTGATTTTTCCCACTCACTGACCTCCTTATATATGACGTGGCTAGCTCAGTACCAACGTGTTGATGGAAGAGGATTCCAGTTCCTCTCTATCTAACTGTTGCTGATCTTATAGTCTCCCCTACACCACATGCATCTGGAATATAAAACTGCACCATTTACAGTTTGCCCGATATTCCTTTCTTTGTTCCATGAGTCAGTAATTTTTATCTATTTGAAAGGCAGAGTTATCTATTTGAAAGGAGGGAAGGGATGGAGAAGAGTGGGAGGGAGGGGACAGGAGAGAGAAAGATCAGTCTGCTTCACTCCCCACATGGCTACAATTGCCAGGTCTGCCCTTCTCTTGGTCACTAAATGGGCAGAGGATTGCTATAGCATCATGCTATTGCTTATGTCATGATGCTATAGAATCAAACCTTTTATCTGGCTGGTAACATTTGAGAGTATTACATTGGGTCTTTGATAAAATTTCCATAGATAACATTTCTTCGAGTCCTTGAAGAAGCAGCAATTAGGAGGAACCTGTCCTTACCTTATAAAATGTGTTTGCTGTCAATAACAATGCACATGTATTATTTAACCAAGACTTGGGTGAGTACCTATGTCATGTCTGAATGATTCAATAGGGGTCATTACATCTATATGAGTGGAAGTGCAAGGTATGATACAAAGTTTGACTATTAATAAATGATCACAAGTGATTATAACATATTACTATACAGAAACCAAAAACACAGGAAGAAATTAACACCCTTAAAAAGGCAGAAAATCCAATCAGTACTGTAAATGATAAGTTTGATAGAAAAAAAACATGAAGAAGAGAAATAATAAATTAAACTATTTCAGAAGATAATTTATAGAAACCTAGGCAAGAGTGAACACTAACAAATGAAGCAGAGGCAGTGCTTATGGAAAATCATAAAAATTTCTTGACATAATTTTGAGCTCATGAGAATGAGACTCACCAGGAAAAACCACTGTGTACATTGCGCATATTGCTAGCAAAAAATATTTTGAAAATAATTTTACAAACTGGAAAGCAAACAATTACCAATAAAGAACAAATTTTATTCTCAAGATTTTCTGTACTAACAATAATTATCAGAAACTGGTGCTATTACCACAGATTCCTAGAAGATAGCATTTATTACTGAAGAATTCTATATCCTGTCAAGTTGTCATTTTTGTGTAAAGACAACAGAAAAATACTAAAATATATAAAAGGGCTCAAAAACCTACTCTCAAACACTTTATAGACATGGCCCACCTCAAGATCATGTACATAGATTTAAAAAAACTTCTACTCACTTCTTTCCTAGACAAAAGTGTGAAATGACACCTCCAGCAAGAGTTATTCTAATCTGATCCACTTGGTCAATAATTTTTGAAGAGCTAAGTTACAAGTAATAAAATACCTTTGATTCCTCTAAGGACTCTTGGACCGCATATTTTTCCACCTAGATTCAGTGAGTCTTACGATGCAAAAGCAATATATCAACTGAGGACAAGAAATATGTCTGCTTATTGCAAGAGTCCCAGTACCTAGTTCCCAGGACAGATAGGTACAGTACTCAGTAGATGTTTGTGAATGAATGACTTAGAGGCTAGAGGTGAGGGAAAATGAGGTGTACATTGAGGAAGTGAGTTCTGTTTAGTATAGTTCAATAAACATACATTCATTGAGTGTTCTTCTGGGTCAGTCACTAGCTTTAGTACTGAAAAGAAAATGAATAAAGACGGATTCAGAGTCAATGATGTGGCTGTGTTATTTTTGCCTTTTGTTGGAAAGTTCACTGTACTGGAAACATATTACTAGCAACTGGAGTGTGTCCCTTTAGTGCCGGACTCCCCAGATAGGATGAATCACCTGGGTGTCATGTGTTTTACTGTGATTAAGTGGTGATGCTGGCTAGGAAATATTGTGCTTACCAGCCTTCCCTGAGTGGGAAGGCTTCTCTATTCTCATTAGTAACAGATCATAGAGAGCTAGGTTTAAAGCCACGAGATTTGCTAACAAAACACTAAGTCCTGATTTTGATATATTTGCAACTTAGGTTGACTCACCAAAGTGTCAAATACCTATCTTGTGTTGGCTTCCATCTAAAATCCGTATATTGTGTATAGCTTTCGCTCTTTGAGTCTGTTCTTACCTGAGTAGGATCATTGACCTTCCTTCATGGCTAGTCGTGTGACAACCACCTGATACACTGCAGGCAAGATTTCTTCAATACTTAAAGGAGATGAATGTCAGAAAGGAAGAAGCTTGGAGCTTTCATTAGGCTATATATTAAGGATATTAGAAAAGGCTTGTGGGGGCAGGAACTGGGGCATACTTGGTAAAGCCAACGCCTGCAGTGCCAGCAACCCATATAGGCACCAGTTCAATTCCCGGCTGCTCCACTTCTGATTCAACTCTCCTCATTGGTCTAGGAAAGCAGTAGCAGTTGATCCATGTCCTTGGGCCCATGCACTCACATGGGAGACCCAGAGGAAGCTCCTGGCTTCAGATCAGCTCAGCTCCAGCCACTGTGGCCTTTTGAGGGAGTGAACCAGTAGATGGAAGACTTCTTACTGCCTCTGCCTCTGCCTCTCTGCAACTCTGCCA
This sequence comes from Oryctolagus cuniculus, assembly GCF_964237555.1. Lineage (NCBI taxonomy): Eukaryota > Metazoa > Chordata > Mammalia > Lagomorpha > Leporidae > Oryctolagus > Oryctolagus cuniculus. Next base: position 123,353,987 of record NC_091433.1, on the reverse strand, counting down.
TTCAAATAAAAATAAATCTTAAAAAAAAAGGGCTAGGAGTTCAGTCATGTAGTTGCCCATGTTAAGTTTGTTGTCTTTATGCTCTCATTTAATATGAGGGAATTCACCTACAGCAATATGTACCTTGTACCAGGATACTAATTCTCAACTGGCAATACTTATCAACATATTAAGAAACATTTTCTAAAATTGAAGGGTGGCAGTTTTTCTAAAATTGACATATTGAAGGTGGAATGTTCTGTAGAACACATCATAATATCAGGGATGAATCACATCTTCGAATGCTTCTGATGCATCATTGTTGCCACCTTGATTTAGAATCTTTATTTTATGGTAGTAATTGAGTTGGCTGTTGGGGATATTTTGTCACTATCATTGATGTTGGAGATTTTTGGGGGGGATATCATTGCATTTTTTATTTTATTTTTTTAAAGACTCATTTTTTGTAGATACAATTTTAATAATACAACAATGTTCCCATTCTTCCTCCCTCCCACTCTCTCCTTCCAACAGTTCTTACTCTCATTCTTTCTGTATTTTTAGCTTTTGAAATAACATTTTAAACTTGAATACAGTACAAATGCTTAATATTTCACTGAATAAGAAGTTTAACAAGTAAAAAAAGTAAAAACATCCTGGTTTAGTGAGAATATACACAATGGTTATAAACAGTGAATGGAAAAATGTATCACCCACATACAGTTTTTTTATCAATTATAATTTCTCCCAATGACATACCCCCAATAACAATGTAACATCTAAATATTATCTGTGTGGTTACAAGGTAATAAGTAAGTTCATTTAGACTTTAAACCATTTCTTAACAGTTTATGCTCAGGAATAATTTTATGAAGATGGCAATGCAAATAATCATACATTAGGTTTTTCATACTCTATCAGTTACTACAGATCAGGGAAAGCATATGGTAGTTGTCTTTTTGGGACTGGATTATTTCACTAAGTATAAGGTTTTCCAGTTGCATCTGTTTTATTGCAAAAGACAGGATTTAATTCTTTCTATGGTTTAGTAATATTCCATAGCTTATATAAGTCAAACTTTTTTATCCAGTCATCAGCTCATGGTCTTCTGGGTTTATTCCATACCTAAGCTATTGTGAATTCAACTGTAATAAACATGGGGGTACAGATAACTATTTCGTATGTTAATTTCATTTCCTTTGGGTAAATTACCAAAAGTGAGATGGCTGGGTCATATAGTAGATCTATTTTCAACTTTCTGGGAATCTCCATAATGTCTTCCACAAGGGCTGTGTACTAGTTTACATTCCCACCAACAATGGATTAGGCTACCATTTTCCCACATCCTTGACAGAACTTATTGTTGTTTCATTCTTGTGTGAGAGACATTCTAACCAGGGTGACAAGAAACCACATTGTGATTTTTATGTGCATTTTCCTGATAGGTAGTGATCCTGGGTGATTTTTCCTGTGTTTGTTGGCTGTTTAAATTTTATTTTCTGAAAAAATATGTATTCAAGTTCTTTGCCCATTTCTTAATGTCTTCTTTAGCTGCATTGTTGACTTTTTTGAGCTCTTTATAAATTCTGGATATGAATTCTCTATCAGTTGTATAGTTTGAAAGTGTTTTCTCCCATTCTGTCAGTTCCTGTTGACTTCGCTGAGTATTTCCTTTGCACTGCAAAAGCTTTTTAGGTTGGTGGAATCCAATTTGTCAATTTTTGCTATCATTGCCTATACTTCTGGGGTCTTTTCTAAGAAGTCTTTGCCTATCCAATGTCTTGCAGGGTTTCCCCAAAGTTCTCTTCTTGCAATTTGATGGCATTAGGTTGTAGATTTAGATCTTTGATCAATTTTAAGTTTGTTTTAAATAAGGTGTAATGTAGAGGTCTTGTTTTATTCTTTGACAAACACATATCCAATTTTTCCAGCCCCATTTGTTGAAGAGACTGTCCTTTATCCAGGGACTGTTAGCTCCTTTGTCAAAGATTAGTTGGTTGCCAATGTGTGGATTGATTTCTGGAATTTCTATTCTGTTCCATTGGCCTATGTGTCTGTTGTTGTGCCAGTACCAGGTTGTTTTGATTAAAACTGTCCTGCAGTATTGAAATCTGTTATTGTGATACCTCTTGTGTTATTATTTTTTTTAATTTAGCTATTTGAGATCCCTTTTGTTTCCGTATGAATTTTAGCACCTTTTTTTTTTTCCTAGAACTGAGGATAATGTTGGTGTTTTGATTGGGATCACATTGAATCTATAAATTGCTTTCAGTAGTATGGACATTTAATTAATTCTTCTAATCCATGAACATAGATGATCTTTCCATGTTTTGTGCCTTCTTTCTTTAACATTGTATAATTTTCATTGTAGAGATCTTTCACCAACTTGATTAAATGTATTCCAGGGTATTTAAAAATTTTTGTAGCTATTATAAATGGTACTGATCTTACAAGTTGATTCTCAGCCATGTCACTGTCTGTGTATACAAAGGCTGTTTATTTCTCTGTTAATTTTATATACTGCAATTTTACCGAACTCTTATGAGTTTTGGTATCTCTTGGTGGAATCTTCTGGTCCCCCTATATATAGAATCATGTTGTCTGAAAATATGGTTAACTTGACTTCCTCCTTTCCTATTTGTATCCATTTGATTTCTATTTCTTGCCTAACGGTTCTGGCTAGGAATTCCAGCACTAAATTGAATAGTAATGGTCAAAGTGGGCATCCTTGTCTGGTTCCAGATCTTAGGGGAAATGTTTTCAAATTTTCCCCATTAACTAAGATGTTAGCTGGTGTTTGTCATGTAATGCCTTGATGTTGCTGAGGAATGTGCCTTCTATATACAATTGTTAAGGTTTTTATCAAAGAAAGGCTGTTATATCTATTAAATACTTTCTGTGCGTCTATTGGGATAATCATATGAGTTTTATTCTTCAACTTGATAATGCAATGTATCATATTTCTTTGTGAATGTTGAACCATTCATGCATAACAGGGAGAAATCCCACTTGGTCCAGGTGAATGATCTTTCTGATGTGTTGTTAGATTCAATTAGCTAGTATTGTGTTGAGGATTTTTGTATTTATATTCATCACAGATATTGGTCTGTATTTCTCTTTGTTGTAACTTTCTGGTTTTGAAATTAAGGTGATGCTGGCCTCATAGAAGGAGTTTGAGAGGATTCCTCTCAGTTACTTTGAATAGCTTGAGAAGAATTAGAATTAGTTCTTTTTTTAAAGATTTATTTACTTATTTGAAAGGTGGAGTTACAGAGAATAAGAGGCTGATAGAGAAAGGTCTTCCATGTGCTGGTTCACTCCTGAAATTGTTGCAATGGCCAGAGCTGCACCAATCTGAAGCCAGGGGGTTCTTCCAGGTCTTCTAGATGGATATAGGGCCCCAAGAACTTGGGCCATTTTTACCGCTTTCCCAGGCCACAGCAGAAAGCTGGATAGAAAGTGGAGCAGCTGGGACCAGCACTGACACCCATATGGGATGCCAACACTGCAGGTGGTGACTTTATGTACTATGCCACAGTGACAGCCCCAGAATTAGTTCTTCTTTAAAAGTTTGGTAGAATTCAGCAGTGAAGTCATCTAGTCCTGAACCTTTATTTGTTGGAAAGGCCTTCATCACCAATTCAATTTCCATATTTGTTATTGCTCTATTTAGGTTCTCTGCCTTCATGACTCAATTTTCACCCATTTTTTGTGTCCAGGAGTCTATCCATTTATTTTAGATTTTCCAATTTGTCAGCATATAGCTGTTTTCTGTAATTTATGATTATTGTTTTATTAAAGTGGCATGCATTGTTACATCTCCTTTTCATCTCTGATTTTATTGATTCAGGTCTCCTTTTTTTGGTTGGGCCAAAGGTGTGTCAATTTTGTTTATTTTTTCAAAGAAACAGCTTTTCATTTCACTGATCTTTTGTATGTTTTTGTTTAAGTTTTGTTTATTCTCTAATTTTAATTATTTCCTCCTATTTTGGGGTTTGGTTTATTGTTTTTCTAGTTTCTTGAGATGTGTTGATAGCTTATTTATTTATTATCTTTGTATGTCCAGTTTCTTGATGTAGGTACTAACTGCTATAAACTTAAAACTGCTTTTACAGTATCATCTAAGTTTTGATATGTTATGTTTTCATCTTCATTAATTTCCAGAAACAGTGTATCGAGGTGAAGATCTTTTCTGGTCATGTCTATTAGGAATTCTATCTGCTTCCTGTACTTGGACATCCTCTCTCCAAATTAGGGAATTTTTCTGTTAAAATTTCATTGAAAAAGCCTTTTAATCCATTCCCTTTCCACACCCCAGGAACTCTGAAGACCCATATATTTGGTCATTTGATGGCACCCCATAAATATCAAGCATTTTTTAAAATTTTTGATTTCTTTTTTGTTGATCTATTTCAAAATATTTGTCTCCTAGCTTGGGTATTCTTTCTTTTACCTTACTAAGTCTGTTGTAAAGACTTTCCACTATATTTTTATTTGGCATATTGATTTCCTTCTAATATTTCAGTTTGGTGTATCTGCAAAATCTCTCATCAAAATCTTTCATCCATGTCATGCTGTCATGTATGGGTTTGTTTAATGAATTTGCTTTCAATGCTTCTGAGTAATCCTATGATCATTCTTTTGAATCCTTTTCAGACATTTCATCAATCTCTCCACATTCACATTCTAATACTGAAGTGTTGTTGTATCAAATTTGGGGAATCATGTTGTCTTCCTTATTCTTTTTTTTTTTTTTTTTTGACAGGGAGAGTGGACAGTGAGAGAGAGAGACAGAGAGAAAGGTCTTCCTTTTTGCCATTGGTTCATCCTCCAATGGCCACTGCAGCTGGTGCGCTGCAGCCGGCACATCGCTCTGATCCGAAGCCAGGAGCCAGGTGCTTCTCCTGGTCTCCCATGCAGGTGCAGGGCCCAAGGACTTGGGCCATCCTCCACTGCACTCCCGGGCCATAGCAGAAAGCTGGCCTGGAAGAGGGGCAAGCGGGACAGAATCCAGCGCCCCAACCGGGACTAGAACCCGGTGTGCCAGTGCCGCAAGGCAGAGGATTAGCCTATTGAGCTGCAGTGCCAGACTGTCTTCCTTATTCTTATTTATTGATTTTCTGCATTTATTTTTAGGTATTTGTAGAAATGTTTGTTGGTTTTCTCCCCTAATGTATTTTATCTTTGAACTATGCCTCTGTGGCTTAGTGAAATGTCTGCTCTTATAGTGAATACGCAGACATTTGCTGGGTATGACCAGGGAGCTCTGGTCAGTGCTCCAGTTTGGGGTGAGAACCCAGAGTGACACCCAAGTTGGGCATGGTAGATCTCCTCTATAGTCTGCAGGGGAAAGGGTATGATCATGCCTGTTGGTGTATTCACAACCTCAGCTCATCTCTTCCAGGGTGTTCAATGCCAGGTTTAGCACACAGTGGGTGCAACCCCCATCCATACTGGCACATGAACTGCACAAAGGATCTGTGCAGTCCTCAGTATGAACAAGGAACCCTCTGTAATGGCCTACCCTAGGCTGTCAAGGAGGTCTGAACCTCTGATCCCAGACAGCATGGTTGCCCAGAGACCTAGCTATACCCCATGCTCTATCATGAATTCATAGGATTCCTACATTCGCAACACTCAAGACTCTTATAGTCACGGAGCACAGAGGGGTCCACTCTCAGCCTTGCTAGCCTGCCTTGTCTTTACAGAGCAGAGCCAGCTGCCTGTGGGTTCCTCATCTTGGCAGTTTGAGCCCTGAACCTGTGATAGATTAAGAGGATGGGGGCACCTCACAAACCTATGTCGATGCCCAGCCCCCTGCCAACCCCCTCCCAGCCATACTCAAAGTCAGCGGGAAACAGACTTTGCCCTTTGGTAAAAACCCCCAGTCGCACACATGCGGACTATAGCTGCCTTTACTGATGTTAAGATGGTACCTTCTCCCCACCAGTTGCCTCGCACCCATGTAGGAGAAAAGAGAGAAAGAAATGTGCTTTTCCTTCCATCGGTTAGGTGGTTAACCTGCCCTAAATTAGGGTTCCAGGCCAGGCTCAAACTAGTGTGGTGTGCAAGGTTATCTCTCATGCAATATCAACAGTGGCAGGAGCTGCTGTGGTCTGTCCTTACCTCACTCTCAGAACCTGGTGTCTCCTCCAGCCCCACTCAATCCTGTATGTCTGCACAGAGAGAGAATGAGAGGTATAGAGAGAGACAAAGAATCTTCTGTCCACTCTTCACTCCTCTATTGGCTACAACAGCTGCAGGTGCGCAAATTTGAAGCCAGGAGCTTCTTCTGGGTCTCCCACATGCATGCAGGGGCCCAAAGACTTTGGTCATCTTCTACTGCTTTCTCAGGCCACAGCAGAGAGCTATATTGGAAGTGGAGCAGCCAGGACTCAAACATGCCCATATAGCATGCCGGCACAGCAGGCAGCGGCTTTACCCACTAAACCACAGTGCCAGCCCTTCCTTCTTTCTGTAAAATTTCCACTGCAAACTTCTCTCAAACTGTTCTTTGGGACTAAACTTCTGCTTTTCTTCTGCTATGCTCACCTGGTCAAAATTAGCACTTCTTTTCCCTATTCAGCCATCTTGGAATCTGCTGACAGTGTTTCTAGAAGTGCATTTGGTACCTAGATAGGATCATTCAGATATTTTAGAGCTTTAACAATCTGAAAAAGTGTGACATTTTTCCCCATGTTTTATAATCTACAAGGTTAATAGTAAATATGTTCTTGGGGCCATTTCATGAAATATAGCCATATATTTTCAGTGCTCAAGTTTGTCCTTATCTTTGGGATTCACTCTAAAGGAAAGTCAAATGTCACAGGAAGCTATTTAAAAATGAAGGTTTTTTAACAATTCAATAATGAAGATAGATAGTATAATTAAGTTATTGTACGAAAATTGAATATATACCTAGTATTAGTACAATTTGTATTGGTAAAACAGAATAACACAATTTGAGTAAATTTTAAACAAGTTTCTTTGGCTCCTGGTTGTACAAAAGGTACCAGATCTGAGAATGACTGTCTTGATAGATCATAGCGTGAAGTGAGATCTTGAGAAGAAAAGGTATCACATGAACAGAGAGACTGAGAGAACCCTCTTTTGTAAATAGCATCCCCTGTGATAGCTTCCTACTCCCTTGATAATGACTTTAATCCATTCTTGAAGGTGTCTTTATGTCTTCATCACATCATAAAGACCTAACCTCCTAACCCTGGGCTGACAGTAATTACATTTAACGTGTGTTTTCAAGGGAGAATTCACACTATAGCAAGTCTGGTTGTTGACTGGACCACATTTCTTGAAGACCATTTTAGGATTCTTCGTAGGGTAGCCTCATCTGCATTTCAAGAAATTGGAGTCAACTGTTGATGACACTGCCATAAAGGTAAATAGATATTGGAATTTGAACTGATGTCATACCATGTATATTAATCTGCTTGAGATGTTACAAAAAGTTCACAGAGTATCTTATAAACACCATAAACTATTTTTCAAATTTCTGAAAATGAGAAGATGGAGACCTAGGTGCCAGCATATTTGAATTCTGATAAGGTCTTTCTTCCACGTTGCAGACTATCAACTTACTGTATCCTTACGTGCAAGATAGCTGTCTGGACTCCTTTATTTTTTAAAATTTTATTTAATGAATATAAATTTCCAAAGTACAGCTTATGGATTACAATGGCTTCCCCCCCATAACGTCCCTCCCACCCGCAACCCTCTCCCCTTTCCCACTCCCTCTCCCCTTCCATTCACATCAAGATTCATTTTCAATTCTCTTTATATACAGAAGATCAGTTTATCATACATTAAGTAAAGATTTCAACAGTTTGCTCCCACACAGAAACATAAAGTGAAAAATACTGTTTGAGTACTAGTTATATAGCATTAAATCTCAATGTACAGCACACTAAGGACAAAGATCCTACATGAGGAGTAAGTGCACAGTGACTCCTGTTGTTGACTTAACAAATTGACACTCTTGTTTATGGCATCAGTAATCACCCTAGGCTCTTGTCATGAGCTGCCAAGGCTATGGAAGCCTCCTGAGTTCACTGACTCTGATCATATTTAGACAAGGCCATGGTCAAAGTGGAAGTTCTCTCCTCCCTTCAGAGAAAGGTACCTACTTCTTTGATGACCCGTTCTTTCCACCACTGGGATCTCACTCGCGGAGATCTTTCATTTAGGTGTTTGTTTTTTTTTTTTTTTTCCCCCCCAGAGTGCCCAGAGTGTCTTGGCTTTCCATGCCTGAAATACTCTCATGGGCTTTTCAGCTGGATCCACATGCCTTAAGGGTTGATTCTGAGGCCAGAGTGCTGTTTAGGACATCTGCCATTCTATGGGTCTGCTGTGTATCTCACTTCCCATGTTGGACCGTTCTCTCCCTTTTTTATTCTATCAGCTAGTATTTGCAGACACTATTCTTGTTTATGTGATCCCTTTGGCTCTTAGTCCTATCATTGTGATCAATTGTGAACAGAAATTGATCACTGGGACTAGTGAGATGGCATTGGTACATGCCACCTTGATGGGATTGAATTGGAATCCCCTGGTATGTTTCTAACTCTACCGTTTGAGGTAAGTCAGCTTGAGCATGTCCCGAATTGCACATCTCTTCCCTCTCTTATTCCCACTCTTATATTTAACAGTGATCACTTTTCAGTTAAGTTTCAGCACTTAAGAAGAATTGTGTATTGATTACAGTATTCAACCAAAAGTATTAAGTAGAACAAACAAAAAAAAAATACTAAGAGGGATAACGTATTAAGTTGCTCATCAACAGTCAGGGTGAGGGCTGATCAAGTCACCATTTCTCATAGTGTTCATTTCACTTTAACAGGTTTCCTTTTTGGTGCTCAGTTAGTTGTCACCTATCAAGGAGAAAAGTGGTATTTGTCCCTTTGGGATTGGCTTATTTCACTCAGCATAATGTTTTCCAAATTCCTAACAGGGATCACTTTTCAGTTAAAATTTAAACACCTAAGAATAGTTGTGTGTTAATTACAAAGTTCAACCAATGGTACTAGAACAAAAAAAAAATACTAAAATGGATAAAGTATTACATTGTACATCAACCGTCAGGACAAAAGCTGATCAAATCACTGTTTCTCATAGTGCCTTTCATAAGTCCTTTTCATAAGGACTTGAATGTCATTGTCTCTATCCTGATGATGTAATGACCCCCACCCAAGGGCCTCAGCTCTTTAACACCAGCATGTCCAACTATAGAATTTTGGCATTCAATTTTGATGAGACACACTCATCTCACTTCTTTTTGCCCTTGACTTTCTAAAATCCATGTTGTTCTCATATGGATAATATATTTGTTCCACCCCAACAGCCTCAAGGTCATAACCCATTTGAACGTCAATTACAAAGTCCACTGTCTCATCTAAAAATCCATGTCAAACGTGAGTGAAATTAAGTGAATACATCATCTTGAGGCAGGATTTCTCCTTAGTTGTGAACCTGTGAATGAAACTTGTTACGTGCTTCCGTAATACAATGGTGGCGCATGCATCAGGAGATTCCAAATGGAAGATACAGGGGGAAAAAAAAATGAAAGAATGACAGATGTTATGTAACTCCAAAATGTAGTAAGACAAGCTCCCTCAGATCTTTAGGCTTGCGAGTAAATCTGTAGGGTTTTACTCTCTGCTTTTCTGATCCACTGTGTTCTCTGACCTACCGCTGGTCAAGGAGTGCCGTTCTTGTAGGAGACTGCCATCTGGCATATTCAAAGTACCTGGTGGGGCTGGTGCTGTGGTGTACTGGGTAAAGCTGCCAGATGTAGTATGAGCATCCTATTTGGGCACCAGTTCGAGTCCCGGCTGCTCCACTCCTGATCCAGCTCCCTGCCATGGCCTGGGAAAGCAGCAGAAGACAGTCCAAGTCCTTGGGTTCCTGCACCTATATGGGAGACAAGGAAAAAGCTCCTGGCTTCCGATCAGCCCAACACTGGCCATTGTGGCCATCTGGGGAGTAAACCAGTGGTTGGAAGACCTCTCTCTCTCTCTGCCTCTCTGTACCTCTGCCTTCAAATAAATAAGTAAATCTTTTTTTAAAAAAAATCAAAGTACCTGGCAACTTTAAAGAAAGGAAATGCCCCCCCCCCGTTAGAAATTAAGGTCATGATCATTCTTGCTGGGGTGGTTGATTAAGTTGATACCCATACTAATATCCTCACCAATTAACCACTTTTTGCACCTTTTGGAATCTTCCAAACATTCTTTTTCTCATGTGTGTGTGTGTGTGTGTGCGCGAGAGAGAGAGAGAGAGAGAGAGAGAAAGAGAGACAAAGAGACAGATTTTTCTCAATCTCTAAGTTCTAGTTCTTTCTGAGTAATAATGTCTTTAAGTTGTTTCTCTCTTCATACAGTTCGTTATAGTTGGGAGGAACCAAGCACATCCTTGAACAATTAGCTTAGATATTTCCTTAGCCTGATATAATCGCTTGTAAAGTTCCATCTTCCACAAAATGCTAGGATATGAATGTAATTCAGTATAATTCTTTGCTACTTTACTGTGGGAAGGGAGTGGATCACCATTCCTTCAGTTTCTAATGACTTATTCTTCATTCCTCTTTGGGATCTCATGACAGTCATCCTTTATCACCTTTATTTCTACTATCATGTCTTCATAACTACTTATAAATTTTCCAGGCAAATGGAGGCTTTCCTTCCAACCCTCCTCTCTTCTTTCTGAAGCATCCCCAGAACCACCTTTAAAAGTTGTTTGACAAGAATCTTAGTCTATTCTAGCACACACGTTAAAGCCGTTCACCCTCAACTCATGACTCAGAGCTGAAGCTGCTTCTAGACTTTGAGTCATTGGGAAAGCAATGAAACCATGGCCTCAAATTTTGAAAAACTAAAAGACACAAAACCATAGATTTAAGAAGTGAGGGAATATCAATATTAAACACAGACATTCTTTATTTACTCACACACAAAAATGCACAGTAATACTTCATGTTCACTACAAAATAAAAATAAGGAAAAATTCTTGAAGGCAGCCAGAAAGGAAAATACCTATTATATAGAGAATAACAAAAGAATTAGAGCTTACTGGCATCTGAAATTATGCCACAAAATAACAGAGTGACATTTTTAATAAAAAGAAAAACTAAAAACATGATAACCAAGATTCCTATACCCAGCAAAAAGGTCTTAAAAGTGAAGAAGCAAAGACTTTTTCAGACAGTAAAAAATAAGAAAATGTATTATGTAGTTAACTCACATCACATTAAATGTTAATGGACATATATTAGGCAGAAACAGTCATACTAGGCTAAAATTTAGATAAAATGAAAAAAGTGAAGAATTCCAGAAATGATGTAAAAGCGGTTTAATATAGTATTGTTTATTTTAAAGGCTCTAAATTTTACCAATCAATAGAATTTTCATGATAATTAACCTTTCTGTCTGTCATAACCAATAAATTTAATCACATGTGGCTGTTGAACACTTGAAAATGTTTTGTGTTTTTGAGGAATTGAGTTTTATATTTTATCTAATTTCCATTAATTTAAACTTTAATAATCATATGTGCCTAGTGGCTACTTTATTAGATTACACAACCCCACAAAAATAACTGAGTGAAAGAAACAGAGTAGCAAGTGTACACAGCATATATTCAAGTAAATATATAACAACAACACAAATAAAAGCAGAAACAAACTATTTGAAATTCCACACTAAAATCTTTGAGGATGTTCATGCCATCTTGATAATTGGAAGGAAATGATAAAAAAAAAAAAAAACAGAAATAACCTAAATGTGTCTCAACTGGAGAATCAAAAAACAAATTATAGAACAGTTATCCAAAAGAATGGTACTCACAAATAAAAAGAAATGACCTACTTACACAATAATAACACTAAATCTCAATATAATGTGTTAACTGAAATAAATGTCTAAAAGCTATTATATACTGCCATTCATATGACATTCTAGAAAAGACAGAATATATGTGCAGAAAAATATCTGATTGTTAGGGGTTGACTCGGGGAGAGCCTGAATAAAAAGGGGCACAGAAATGTTCACTAAAATTAAATCTTACTGTGCTTTAATTATATTTAATTTAAAAGATGAAAAAAGCCCTATTAAAAAGTTGAAAGATTTATAAAATGTTAGAGTTTAATTTTAATTTTAATATCTATTAATGAAATTCCTTTTTGATGATTATAATGTCTAAGACAAAGGTCATTTCTAAAATAAATTATTATGGGTCTAGAGCCAGAATTATGGTTTAAACTATTATTGTAGATTTCTATTTAAGCCACCCACCAGTCCATTTAGTTTGATTCCTAGATTTTCCTTCCCTCCCTGGTCTTTCAACTAATTCTCTTCACCCCTATATGGAGCTTTTCTTTTCTCCAGTCCAATCCTGCTCCCAGGGGCAAGCTCTTGCTAGTGGATATGTGTATGTTGCTTCCAGTTCTGCACAAAGAATGAGACAGAAAACAAAATATCGTCCAGTTATATCAACCTTATGGGGTCCTATTTACCAAGAAATATGGCAATGTACCATATATTCTCCCTGATCGGTGACAACTAACTGAGCACCAAAAAGGAAACCTGTTAAAGTGAAATGGACAGTATGAGAAATGGTGACTTGATCAGCCCTCACCCTGACTGTTGATGAGCAACTTAATACGTTATCCCTCTTAGTATTTTTTTTGTTTGTTCTACATAATACTTTTGGTTGAATACCGTAATCAATAAACAGTTATTCTTAAGTGTTGAAACTTAACTGAAAAGTAATCGCTGTTAAATATAAGAGTGGGAGTAAGAGAGGGAAGAGATGTGCAATTCGGGACATGCTCAAGCTGACTTACCCCAAACGGTAGAGTTAGAAACATACCAGGGGATTCCAATTCAATCCCATCAGGGTGGCATGTACCAATGCCATCTCACTAGTCCCAGTGATCAATTTCTGTTCACAATTGATCATAATGATAGGACTAAGAGCCAAAGGGAGCACATAAACAAGACTAGTGTCTGCAAATACTAGCTGATAGAATCAAAAAGGGAGAGAACGATCCAACATGGGAAGTGAGATACACAGCAGACCCATAGAATGGCAGATGTCCGAAATGTCGCTCCCCCTCTTCATGGAGGAACGACACTAGACCCTGCCTAGGCTTCATATCCGAGTCACGGCACCATTATGTTGCTCCCCGTCTTCATGGAGGAACGACACAGGACCCTGCGCTGTTCTTTCGTCTGCTCGGCCCTCCCCGGGTTTGCTGCTGGTTCTTCCTGGGTTTGCTACCGTCCCTTCCACCTCCGTGGAAGGGTGGTTCCCCCTAGCCACTTTCCCCACTTCCACGGGTGAGCGGCACACCGCCGGCCAGCTCTCTCGGGAGCTGCACAGGTGTTCCTTCAGATAGCTGTTCCCCTTAGATGTTCCCGGTGCATGTTGTCTCTCTCCTCCTTTATAGTCCTCTTCCACCAATCCCAACTCGGCTGCCCACACGCCAAGTACGCTGCTCTCCTCCAATCAGGAGCAGGTCCTACAGTTTGTCAAGTTGGTGAGAGGCAGCTGGGTAGAAGCTGTTTTCTCCTCTCCCAGCGCCATATTGTGGGAGAGCAGATGCATAGAATAAGTCTTAATTCCAGTAACTTAGTCTAGTCCGAGTTGCTCCCCACACTAAATAGCACTCTGGCCTCAGAATCAGCCCTTAAGGCACACAGATCTGGCTGAAAAGCCCATGAAAGTATTTCAGGCATGGAAAGCCAAGACACTCTGGAAAAAAACAAACAAACAAACAAACAGACAAACCAACAACCAACCACCAACCTAAATGAAAGATCTCTGTGGAAAGAACGGGTCATCAAAGAAGGAGGTACCTTTCTCTGAAGGGAGGAGAGAACTTCCACTTTGACTACGACCTTATCTAAATATGATCAGAGTCGGTGAACTCAAAAGGCTTCCATAGTCTTGGCGACTCATGACAAGAGCCTAGGGTGATTACTGATGCCATAAACAAGAGTGTCAATTTGTTAAGTCAACAACAGGAGTCACTGTGCACTTACTCCTCATGTAGGATCTCGGCCCTTATGTGCTGTACATTGAGATTTAATGCTATAACTAGTAGTCAAACAGTATTTTTCACTTTGTGTTACTATGTGGGTGCAAACTGTTGAAATCTTTACTTAATATATGCTAAACTGATCTTCTGTATATAAAGAGAATCGAAAATGAATCTTGATGTGAATGGAAGGGGAGAGGGAGTGGGAAAGGGGAGGGTTGTGGGTGGGAGGGACATTATGGGGGGGGAAAGCCATTGTAATCCATAAGCTGTACTTTGGAAATTTATATTCATTAAATAAAAGTTAAAAAAAAGAAATATGGCAATGTATGAATGTGATATAGAACAGAAGTTACCCCTAAATCAAATACAAGTAAAGACTCTGAAAATTTTTCTTATAAAAAAGTTTTTTTTATTTGTCCTAGAGTCTCCTATAAGTTTTTTCACCTTGAACCCTTCAATCAACTTTATTTTTTTTAGAATCCTGTGACATATAATATAGGTAATACTTGTCTAAGTTGGTTTTTTTTCTCACAGGTTATAAAGATAAAAATCTCCAACTGGGTAAAGAAAAGGGCCAAAAATTTCCCTCTTAGATAGAAATGGCAAAAATTTTCCATTATTCTGAGAATAAGCCTAAGAATAATAAAAAGTGAAGACAAGTGCAGGGGTGACAGGAAGCTATTACCTTTTTTCCCCTTAAGGAGCGCCTACTCAGTGTCCATAGTTAATGAACTTCAACCAACACTAGCTCTGAATAAGGAAGATAGGATTTGTTCTTTCATGGAGACTATAGTCCAACAGAAAGTATTCAAGAGAAAAACAAAGTCCAAAATAATATGTACTAGGAGTAGCATCAGTGTACATTTTTTCTACAGTATAAATTTTGTCAACACCATTCAAATACTCTGGTTTTCAACTTAACTTTCATATTTAAATATATTTTTACTTTATATAAACTTGCTTCATTTTCAACAAAATTTCATACTTATTATTCAGCATTAGGTAGATAAGTCTAAAAGCATCTTGAATCAAATAGAACTTCATGGTCCACAATCTACTCTTCTTGTCCATAACTGTGCTAGATAACACTCCATTATCAATGAGAACATTGAAGTACAGAAAAGAAAAGCTAGAGCAAGACAGATTCAAGGGTACTTGATCAGCTCTGCATCCAATGCATTTTCTACATTCCACACAGTGGCAAATTCATTTCAGTAGAAAATATTTTAATTGCTGCATTCTTGGAATGTTGCCATTTATATTTAAGGAATTGATACTAATTATTTTACCATAATTTCAAAATTGGCATAGGGAGTTGATAAGTAGAAACTAAATCCAAAATCACCCAGTTTTGAGCCAAAAGTTAAGTAAATACATTCTGAAAATATGAAGACCACAAAGTAGATGGGAGACAACAGGACAGTCAGACACAGCTCTAGATATTTAATCCAGAACACTTGAGGATGAACTCTGAGCTCTGTAGGAATACAGACTCTGTTAGGGCCAGTATCAAAGAGTGCAGACACCTCCTCAGGTCCAGAGACCTGGAGAAGGAACAGAAAAAGCCAAAGCATCCAAGAGACATAGTCAGAAGGGAGCCCCGGTTGTAGCCTGGCCGATCTGCTGAAAGCCAGTGTCCATGATGTCCATTACCACAGGTTTTAACCACTTCCTAACAGAAGTAGTGGCCTTGTCAGAGCTCTGCTGGTGAAGGCTACTGAAATTGATGTCACTGTGGGCCATAGACTGGGAAGAACACATGGCCGATCTACGGCAATCACTTCGGGATGAGGAAAATGTGCCACTGTTCCCTTCTACTATTGCAATGTGATTCTTGCCTCAACTCTGTAAATCTCGTCATTTTCTGAGCTCTCAGCCCATTGTTACCAGATTTTACCATGTCACTCTTTGCCATGCCATTTCTTCTGCTAAAGTCTCTTCATCTTACCCTATAACAACTCTTGCTTACACAGTGTTTCTCAAACACCTCATAAACTTTCCACATCACATGAGTTCTCTCGTCTGTACTCAATAGTGTCGCGCAGGAAACAGCTGGGAGAACATAAGCCTCACTTACGTCTGCAAAAACCCAAGAAGATGTCTTTAATACCATTCATGTGGCCTTGAATGTGGATTCTCCTGTTAGGCTTCGTCCTTCAAAGTAGTCCTGCTGGAAAAAAAAAAATTTCTGTCCCCTAAGTCTCAAGGGGAAATCTTTGTTAACATCTCCATGAAGGACTCCTAATGGTGAGAGGGATAAGTTCTTTGAATTCGATCACCATCTAAGACCTCTGCTTTATACATAAATGAGAAAAGTGAAATGTCTTCAAAACATCTTACATCTGTTTGCATTTTCCAGACAGTCTATTTTTCTGCCTCGTTGGTAGATGGTGCCTTTTGTGGTCTACAGGTGAATAATCTATCATCTCTGGTGGTCGTCCTGTGAGTTTACAGCACACTCTGGAGCGAGTAAAAGCCCTGGGCCTCCGGACAGGAATGTAAGTAAGCACAGAGGAGAGAAACACAATGTGCCAGTTACTGTTTCCAGTAGATAAACAAGAATTGATGTAACCAGTGTACTAAAGTAGTCCAGTTAGTGAGATGCAAGCCCAAGACAACATAATTTTGTTTCCACACTCTTCTTTTAACTTTGTTCATTGGGAATAATTTAATCCAAGCAATGAAAAGTCTGTTTCTTTGTCATGACATTTAAGTAACATAAAGCCACTCATTTTAAGATATAAATAATAATCTCAAATTGGTTAAAATCTCCAATCTCATAAAATTTCAAAATTAATTTAAAATTATAGTTCTTCCCCTCCTTCAAATCTGGACAAGTTTACATGAAGAGAGTGTGTAACAGATACTTTGTAAACTATTGTCAATTCTTCCTCGTTGAGTTTCTGAAAAAAATTAGAGCTAGAGCTTGCAAATGAAAAATGGTTGGAAGACACCAGGTGGGTGATCACAGACCCATTTCTTCTTTCTGTGGCTGCCTCTTCCATTTATGTAGTTAGTGCCTTATCATCAGTTTTTGCTTGTGGAAGGTAAATTAAAGTGACATATCACTAGCTTTCTCTAGTAAATTACAAAGAAGTGGTGTTACTCCTCCATAGTTCTTTTCATTGTCTCCTGGCCAAATGAAGAAGGCCCACTGGAGAATTCAAAAGCACAGTCACTGAATGGAAAAGGCTGATTTCGTCAATCATAAGAAGGAGGCTGCCCCACTCGTGGGGCATTGCTTCAAACCTCTCACTAACAGTTGTCTTGGCTAGGGTGAAACATATTCTACTCTAACTTATTACTACTTCTACATTTTTTCTGTAATCTTAATTTTTTCTGTAATATTTTCTGTAATCTTAATTTATATCTTGCCTGAATACATAATATCATACCCATCTGGCTCTGCATCACATTTGGGTGATACACTTTTCTCCAAAACACTGAGGGCACAAGCCATCAGATACCATCTTACCATCATTACCTTCATCCCTACCATGGAAGCAGCTTCCCAGCCTGCTTTTGTCTTTAGATTTTCTAAATAGGAGCCAGACACCAGACTAGAAGATCTGTCTTACGCAGGAATCAGATGTCAGTTAGATGAGTGTATACGCTAATATGTGCATGTGTATTTGCTTTATTCTGTCAAATATTTTTGTTAGCAATAACTTAAGATACTCAGTTTTTGATTTTTCATGTTATCTAGCATATTTTACTGAAACTCTTCCTGAAGTTCATTGAATGAATGCATTTAAAATTGTTAAAGTAACTTGTTTTTTTATTACCTGTTTCATGAAGTTCATTGATTGATTTCCCTAGACTTGAGCTGAGACAGGATACCATGATCTGGTTCCCACTTGGTAGATGGGATTCACAGGACATCAACACCTCCCTCAGACTGTATTCATCACTTCTCTATTTACCCTACTAACCTTCTTTGATCCAAGGTCAGGCATTTAAGAATTATATAAAAATTTCTTCACCACATCATTGGAAAGACTATTTTGATCTGGCTCCTCTCAGTGGAATGCTGCTGCTTTTGCATTTTACATCAAATTTTATTTTAAATGTTTGCTAATTTTTATTTATTTGAAAGGCAGAATGCTAGAGAAAGAGAGAAAGGGCAGGATGAGGGAAGGGAGAAGAAATTTTCCACCCAGTTGTTCACTCCCCAAATGCCTACAATAGCCAGGACTAGACCAAGCTGAAGCCACCTAAAACTACATCCAGGTCTCCCATATGGGTGGCAAGATCCCAAGTACTTGAATAATCATTGGCTATCTCCTGGGATGCATTAACAGAAAACTAGTTTAGAAGTGGAGCAGTAGACTAAGCCCCTCCTGTAGCACCAGAATCTCATATGGATGCCGGATTTAGTCCCGGCTATTCCTCTTCTAATCGAGCTCTCTGCTATGGCCTAGGAAAGCAGCGGAAGATGGCTGAAGTGCTTGGGCCCCTGTAGGTGTGTTGGAGACCCAGAAGAAACTCCTAGCTTCAAATCAGCTTATCTCTAGAAGTTGGGGCCATCTGGGTAGTGAACCAGCTGATGGAATACCTCTCTCTGCCTGTAAATGTACCTCTCAAATAAACACACAAAATGTTTAAAAAAAAAATGAGTAGCCAGGACTAGAATCAGCAGTGCAAAATGGGATGCTGGTATCTCAAGCGAAAGCTTAACCCACTATGCCACAATGCCCACCCCAGAAACCATATATTAATATTTTCATGATATATTTATCTTAAAGGCTCAGATCTTTGCTCACTTCAGAGAAATTATCTTACATTAGCCCTTAAATTATTGGTTATATTATATTCACAATGTACTGTCTCCAGAGATTCTAGTATAGAGATATCAAAACTCTCAAAGACATCTACATTTATTATTTTATTTTCCCATTTCTTTTTATTATTCATATGGACTTTTAGATAATTTCTCAAGTTAATTTATTAATCTCTTTGTTAGAAACGTCCGTTATGTTCACTGTGTGTGTTTCTAGTTGATTTAAGCAATTCGGCTTCATACTGAACACTCTGGTACTTCAAGTCCTCCTTTTTCTTGACTACATAATTAATCTCTTTCAATGCCACAACTCCTTAAATCTTAAGAAGAATAAGAATTTCAATTTTCTTGCAATTTGCCCTGGTTTTCTGTTTTAATCCTGTATCTTCGAGGGACATTTGAATTCATTTTTTCTATTGCCAGCCACCTTTTAGCTGATGATTCTTTTCAAAAGTCTGATGGAACATATTTTATTGTCTGATAATCTACCTACTTCCCAAGTAATGTTCTTAATACAGTTTTAAAAATGGAACTAAAGAAAAGTGCCTATTATCTTTTATTTCAATAGAAATTATACATTTAATTTCCCAAACTGCAAAAGTCACACTCATTTTTCACATGCATAAAAAGTTTTTTAAACCCAGTTATGAATAAAGTGATTATTAAAGAGCACTTTCACCAGCCCTGATGAAAATATAACTATAATTATTTAATTGGAAAAATTAGGTAGGCCATGCAAAATTATTCTGGATAAAAGTGCCTCTGAATTTGTCCTCTAGGAAATGCATTCTAAAAGTGCTTTCCCGCAGATTATGTTAGTGAAAAGACAAAACAAAAGGCACCCTCACTGCTAGACTGTTTGTCCTTTCCATAGTCTTGGCCTCTGTGCCTTTAGTTTTGATGTTTCCAAAACTGCGGTAATCTGGCACAGGCAACTTTTGCTAAACCAGGAACAGGACAGATGAAATGGGCTGAGGCCATGGAAGGTCATTTTTCCTGATATCATGCAAAAGGCAAAAATGTTAGTAATGCTGTGTAAAGGATTTAAGATTCTAGATCTCAAACCGAGCTTTCTTATCACTGCCCAAACAAAACCAAAATGAAAGGGCAGGAGAAAATTTGGGTGGATCATGAGTATGTTTATCACCCTGATTGTGGCTAGATTAATAGGTGCATACATACATCCCAACTTACCAACTTAGATACACTAAAGATGCGAAGTTTTTAAAAGTCACAGTTATATAATAAGAATGTTTTTTAAATAAAATAGCGACTTTGTGAAACTTAAAAATGAAGACAAAATAAGAATGGGAAAGAAGAGGGGAGAGGAAGAAAGGTGAGAGTGGGGGCAGGAGGGAGGAGAGGGTGGGAAGAGTTACTATGTTCCTAAATTTTTATATAGAAAATGCATGAAGTCTGTATATCTTAAATAACAGGTTTCTAGGTAAACAACAATAACAACAAGACAGCAGGTGTCTGAAGTGAACACTGAAGGCTCCCTGAGCAACTGAATTCGTCCTCTGAACACACTCCAGGGCAGGGTGTGTTTGACTCAACAGTTAGTATGCAAGAGGGGGAGAAATAACTGAAGCATAGGCGGGGTGTTATTTTGCAGAAGAGGCCAAATATGCATTGATTTTGGAAGAGAAATCCTAAGCCCATAGTAGATGAAACCCAAGGTAAGAAATGACACTTTAAGCAAGCTACACTGAATAAATCAAGCTGTGGCATAGATTCAGAGTTTATTTCTCAAAGTTAAAAAGTATTAATTAGGAAAAAGATAAGCTATTACAATGGAAGCTATAATGGGTTTCCCTTAGTCTTAATTTAGTTGAAAACTGAAAACAGTGGAGAGTACATTTCTAAATGGAATGTCATCAAAAAATTTAAAAGGAGGCAAACAAAAACTCATTTTTAAATTTTATTACCTACTAAACTTCAGGGGTCGAGTAGGATATTAAAAGTAGACAATAGGCTAATCCTCCACCTTGCGGCGCCGGCACACCGGGTTCTAGTCCCGGTTGGGGCGCCGGATTCTGTCCCGGTTGCCCCTCTTCCAGGCCAGCTCTCTGCTATGGCCAGGGAGTGCAGTGGAGGATGGCCCAGGTGCTTGGGCCCTGCACCCCATGGGAGACCAGGAAAAGCACCTGGATCCTGGCTCCTGCCATCGGATCAGCGCGGTGCGCCGGCTGCAGCGGCGGCCATTGGAGGGTGAACCAACGGCAAAGGAAGACCTTTCTCTGTCTGTCTCTCTCTCTCACTGTCCACTCTGCCTGTAAAAAAAAAAAAAAAAAAAAAAAAAGTAGAGTAGAAGGTACTTTTACTTAACATCAAATGTAGTAGGAAGGGATCCAATCCTATACAGAGTCTGAGCTGGGGACAAGGGTTTTGGAAACAGGGAATTCGTTCCTAGCTTGAGTCTGAAATGTGTAAAGGGTCAGGAACTGTCCCCGCTCATCTGTGCTGATGATGGCACATTGCAATGAACACGGGTTTCCAGATTTTACTCAGGGCTTTCTGTGAACCAGATGTACATCATGTGCCCAGAAATGATACTGTCAGATTGTTCTCATCCCTGTATCAGAACTCTACTTGCAGAAGTAAAAAGACCATGATAAAAATAAGCCTGGTAACAACCCAGAAGAAACAATCCAGAACAAAGGAATTCATTTATGCTGAGAGAAGGACAGGCTGTGCGATGAGGGAAAACTAACTTTATCAATGAGGATAGACTATACAGCCGTTCTCAGTAAAGGTCAGTTGTATCCCCAGTTAATATTTGGCAATGCCTACAGTCAGTTTTGGCCACCACAACTTGATGACATTGGAGAGTATGGGAGGTGCTACAGGTATCTAGTGGCTGGAGTTCAGAGGCACAGGGAAAAATCCTGCAGTGTATAGGACAATAGACTTAGCCAAAAAATGTTAGTGTGCAAAGGTTAAATGCCTTAACACACATTTCTCAGTTCTTAGCAGTTTATAACACAGATATTTTTCTGTTTTGTGCTTGGTGTCTACTGAAAGTTGGCTAATGCTTTGTTCCACACGCTCTTCTAGAACATCACCATTCAACAAAGAAATGCAAAAAGAAACATGTTGAACAAGACACTAACTTCTAGTCCTTCTGACAGAAATGACCTATCCTTGTCTATGTTGCGTTGACCAAACGAGTCCCCTCATACCATTCATTACCTATTGCTACCTGAAAAATGACACCAAAAATTTCAGTGCCTTAGTCCAAAGCAGACCTATCATTTGCTAGTTTCCATGGGTCAAACATCGGACATATTATGACTGGCTCGTTTTCCTAAAGATCTTTTAAGAGTTCAAATCAAGGTGGCACTCGGAGCCATAATCATCTAAAGATTTGAACTGGATGAGAACTGCTTTTGAGGCTCACTCAGTGGTCGATGGGAGGATTCATTTCTCTCCAAGCTACTGAACTGAGGCCTCGGTTTCTTGCTGGCTGCTCACTAGAGGTTGCCCTCAGTCCCTTGTCAGTATCTCCTCTCCATCAAACCTAGCACACATGAAAATCAAGAAAAATCAGAAAAATGGAAGCCACAGTCTGATAACTTTGTAATCCAGGTGACATCACACTCCTTTTCTACTCACTTCAAGCAAGTCACTGGGTTCAGTCTGTTGTCGAGGGAGAGGATCATACAAGAGGCTGAATGCCAGAACAGTGCTGAGGGATTGGTGGGCTCCTGGTCAGGAGCTGCCTGCTGCACCTCAACATTCCCGAAATTGACAGGGTGTGACATATAATTCTTCACAACAAAAGGATCCCCACAGAGCAAACAAAATATTCAGTGAAGGTTAATACAGTCTACCTTTCCAAAAAGTCGCCTCTCTCCTGCTTTATTAGGTTCAAACTGAGGAGTGAAATGCTACTTTTAAATCATGGTTTTGAGTTTGTGGTTATTACATGAACTATATACAAGAATTTTAAAAAAAATTATTTGTAATGCAGTTACAGAGAGTGACAGGGAGAGAAGGGGATCTTCCATCTGCTGGTTCCCAAATGGCTTCAATGGCTGAGGCTGTTCCAGGCCAAACACAGGAGCCTGAGCCTCCAGCCAGGGTCTGCCATGTGGGTGTTAGGGGCCTAAATACTTGAGCCACCTCCTGCTGCTTTCCCAGGCACAGCAGAGAGCTGAATCAGGAAGCAGAACAGCAAGAACTTCAACCAGCAGTTGTAGGAGATGCTGGCTTACCCTGCTATAGACAATATCAACCCCAATGTATGGACTTTTGAATTGAGAGATAAAACTGTGCTTCGTTACTCAAAGTGACAAGAGGACACTATATCATGTAAGAGCAATCAGAAGGGTTAGAGAGATTCCTAAAATCTAACTTAATGAAATGATATAAGCTAGATCCACATGTAAAAGAAACAGCGGAAGACAAACATAAAAGTACATCAGTATCCATGAATGGATTTGTTGATTCCTTATTCAGCAACTGTACTGATTATATATTACATTCCAGGATTTTCCTAGGAATATGAACATATAAATGAATATGCAAATTCCTGCCATCATAGAACTTACATTCAAATGGGGTTTAGGGACATAAAAAATTTATTACTCATCATTATTGTTGATGGTGACGATTCCTACCCAGATGAACAAAATAGCAAAAAAATAATTCTGAGACACTGATGGTAAAGAAAGCTCCTCAAAAAAATGAAACTAGGAGCTGTATGAATATCTGAAGGAAGCTCATTCAATGTAATTTTTATACATTCTAAAAGGGAGCTGTTTTAAGCAACATCAACATAAAACACGTGATGGGTCCAGCAAGTATTTAAAAATATCCAAGTAGTTGATTTGGAAACAGTGTATGATACAGTCTTTGTGAACAGTTATATAGATCAAGGACTCTCTTTATCAACCTGCCCTGAACCTGGAACCTGGTGAGCTGGGATTAGGGGTCTCAATCCTTCCTACTGCTGACTCACATAGATGGAAACAAAATGAAGGATAATCTCCTGCATGTATGAGTAGATAAGAGCAGTGGGATAAAATAAGAGTTCCTCTTCTGGTTTCAGTGAGGGTGGTGTGGAAACCAGAAAAGGAACCAGGATACCAGCTGGAGGTTGGTAACCCAACTGGGTTTCCTCGGAGCCATTGCCTAAGACAGTAGGTGTGTATACTTCTCTCCAAGTATGTTAAAGAGGAGTACCATTACACGAGAGCTTTCGTTGAGCTCAGCTTATCCTAAGCATAGTACTTTGCACAGGAAGCTTCCCCAGGAGCAATGATGGGTTCATGGCATATTGCTTTGCCCCTGCTCACCACTCTAATATTATTACATGTGAACTTTTTAGGACATCATTAATTGAATGACATCCATCATGGATTGTCCCAATTTGAACAGGAATTTCTTGTAAATTACCTGTGCTGACTTGACAGGAATTTAAGAAATGAGAAGATTCTCACTCCTTCAGAAACCATAGTGCATTTTCCAGAACATTTTATAACATTCTATGAAAAAATATGGATGTAAAACATATGCGACATATCTTCATCTCTGTCTGTGAAAATTATGGTTGTATATTTAAAGTTGCACGCCAAATGAGTGGACATTTAATCTAGTGATTAAGCTAATGTATAAGATGTCTGTGTCCCATATAAGAGTGCTTAGATCCAGTACCCATCACTTTTGACTTCAGTTTCCTGCTAATGTAGAACCTAGTAGGAAGTGGTGATGGTTCAAGTACTTGGGTCCCTGCCACCCATGTGTGAGGTCTGAATTGAGTTCATGACTTTAAGCTTTGACTTCAGACTAGCCTTGGTCTTTGCAGGCACTTAGGGAATAAACCAGTGGATAGGAGTGTTGTCTTATTTGTTCCATTCCAGTGATTAAAAATTAATTTCAAAAATTAGAAAACAGGTGTTTTTAAATTAGTTTATTGGAATAGTAGTTATAGTTACAGAGAAATCACTTTGCTCTCCAATAGTTGCAACAGCCAGGGATTGGCCAAGCCAGGAGCTGGAATGCAATCTTGGTATCCCATGTAGGTGACAGGCCCAAGCACTTAAACCACTTTCCACTACTTTCCCTGGTTCATTAGCAAGGAGCTGGATCAGAAGTGGAACAGCTAGGACTTGAATCACACAGCAGCTTAACCCCACCATATTACAATGCCAGTCCCCAAAACAATTATTATTTTTGTGAAATGGGATCATAGGCTTATTTTTCCTAACCTATTTGTACATTTAACTCTTCCTCCTATGGTCGAGGGACACTTTTATACTAAGAAAACAAATAACATTTCTTTTAATTTAAACATATAATAGAATCACAGCATGTACTTTATCTGGAGATTTTGCATCTAAGAGAGGAACTATCTTAAACCAAGGTTATACCAGGAAATCGGCAACTTTTGAAGACTCATTTTTAAGTGTTGCCACTCATGCCTAGCAAAAATGTTTCTACCTAGTAAATTACATATTATGCATACCTATAATAAAAATGTATTTGAGGGCAATTATAAGAAACAATTTCTATATACTCTAAGTTTACAGATTGCTTTGACGTCTCTTTATTTGCTCATGCTGATGACAATATTAAAATAAAGCCAGGTTTTATTAACCCTGCTTATAGGATTAAAAGAGGCACAGAGCATTCCCGTGACGTGTACTGAAAACATCAGAGCCACCCCTCTGACTGCCAAACAGTTACTTTGTCTGCTAGACAACCTTGACTTTTATGCCTTGGTAGGATGGACACATCATTAAAGGAGACCAAATTTCTCCCCAGTAATTCAAGTGAGTCTCATTACTCACTACAGGGGACATCTCACCTTTATTTCTGCCCCAGGGATCTTTTTTCAGATATTTAAATGTAATTTTCATGAGAAAAGTTTCATGTACAATCTCTCTCCCTAAAACATATATCAATAATTTTTCCATCCTGTACATTTCATAAACTATCTCCTAGAGGAAAAAAGATAAACTTGAAAAATCTGAAATTTTTGGTGACCATGTTAAAAGTAGAGAGTGGAATCATTTTTAGCCATGGGCTTAGTCATGTTTAAAGATGGATTAACATGTTACTGTTTTTAAAATTTGGAGACTTAGCCAGTTTCCACTTTAATAACATTTCATTTCATGATGAATAGAAGTTCAGTAAGGGGCCAAAACAATTATAAGGTAAAGGATTTTGAATATTATATTTACATACATCATAAGTGGGTAGGGTAAATGGTCTCCTGAGAAGAATTTCATCAATTCCTTCCTTCCTATGTGCACATAAGAAGCAGGGATTAATTTCCCCCAGCCTTGAATTAAGGATCACTCGAGTAATCCTTAATCATTCTACATTCAGTCCATCATTCTACAAGTTGCTTGGTCAGTAGCAGTTAACATTCCAGATCTAATGAGACTGGCTCATAAGAAGCCTTGCAGCATCCTCTGGGGCCCATTACAGAACTTATTTGAAACATTTCATCTGGGCATCCAGAAAATAAGCTGGTTGATACTCTAGCAACCCAGACAGTCCATGTCCATGTGTTCTGGCAGTCAATTCTAGCTAAGCTCTCAGTTTTCAGCAAGGATCACGTGAGTCAGGTATATGGGATATTCAACCCCTTACAGCCTCAGATCACTGCAGCCCTAGCTACCAACTCACTGCAATTGCATGGTTGGACTCCAAAGAACGACTCAACTAAACTCATTTAATCTGGGAGACCATGAGAGAGAGTAAATGGTTGCTTTAAGCCACCACATTTTCTCAGTAGTTATTTGTGTAGTGCTACATAATTGAAAGAAAGTGTCATGAATATTAAGTAAATAAAAATTCAAAAACTAAAGCATCTCATAAAAAATACACTTGAGCTCAGGTGCTAACATTGAGCATTTAATGACTTGGGATTAGCAACATAATCTCTGGTCCTATTTCTTCATATTTAAAGAGAAAGGTTCAATGTGTTAAAAAGATGGTTCAAGGGAAGTGTGTTCCTCTGACAAGCAGAAATCTACTTATTCTGTTGCAAAGGTCAATATTTGTCATTGACTCGGGGTGAAGACTATAGAATAGATGTTCAGCTAATTTTTGAGTACAGAAATTATCAGGATCCAGCTGAGATAGACAATGAGTATGAGTGGCCCACATCAACCTGTTTAACTGAATACCTAACAAGGTTATTGGGCTGCTAGAATGGAGCATGTGATAGGCGTTGTTCAGGCATAACGTTTAGCTCCTTTAGAACCTTGAATTGTACCATACATTTGTTTAATTCCTTATGATCTTTCCACAGAGCCCCTTGCGATGAAAAGTGCTCTGATAGTATTTTTAATCCTTAAAGGTCTTCCTTTGACTCTGTTCTTACGTTACTAGTTCCATCAGTTTCTTGTACCTCCTCAAGAAAACTCTCCTTAATTTTCTGCTGTCAGATTTCAGTCTAAATTCCCTATTTCAATTTTAGTGCTTAATTGTTTACATCTCCATCATTCTACAAAGTTACATGTCCCAAGTTATCCATTACATTTTAGTTGCTAGATATATTTAAGCCTCCCTCTGTCCTCATCACCCACTTCATTTCCATCACCCTATAACCAGGCTGACAACTTCTTTGTTCTTTATGGACTGCTGTGGTGCTTTAGGGTCTCTTTGTAATGTTCTAACTGCTTCTACTCTACTCTCTACTGTGTCTGCTATTGCTTCCCTAAAAGTGATCATGTTTTTATAATCCCCTTGCCTTCTTTTTCTCAAAGTAATCTCTGTTCTTTTATTCCCTTCCATGATTTCCTCTGAGGAAGATAAATTTACAGATATCTTGCCCTGTTTTAGATCTTTAGGCAAAGAATATGGTCTAAAGGTATGTTTTAATCCCAAGGGTGGGAACCCCTATTAGATTGTGTTAAGATTGTACGAAGGTTAAGAGCTTGAAAGATGCATAAATCACTTTTTATTCCCAACATCCTTTTCCCCCATGATTCCATGGAGGAAGATACATTTATATAAAAAGAATAGTAAATAAGAAACAAGGCATTATTCATTTATTATGATCTAAGCTTACACCCACAGAAAATGCAGGACTTTCTGGTAGAGCTCAACTCTAAGATCTAGGAAAACGCTAAATTTTAACCTGAATCAACATCATCTTTAAAAGTTTGTTGTTTACAGAAGAGAAAGAGTATGAGGACCACATCTACTCCAAGGAGGCAGGTCCTCACTGAGTTTGCTCATTCTATTGCATGAATGCAAAGAAGTGCCAGAGAACTAGAGGAAGAATTGAAAACAGAGTGAGCCATGTCTATGTTTATTGCCTTCTGGTGTACTTTAACCCAATGTGTAGGTAACTGTACCAAATTAATTATGGAATTTGACTCAATTATATCAAGATTCTCTTTACCCAGAAGTGTGGCTATGTGGAGACTGGGCATAGTCAAAAGATCAAGATCATTCCTTGTCTTCTGGCCCTGATTGTCTCCACAGACAATACTCATGCCTGCCCATCTCGTTGTGACTGTAGTTTGCAGATTGTACATTAATTCCTGCTCTATACTTGTTGTTTGCTTGCTTAATATTCTAGGACTAACGCCCAGATCATTCATCTGGTGGCCTACTTCTTGCCAATTCCATCAATAAAATATACTAGATCTTCTCTCCAGCATTTACAACTACACTGTGGAGACATGTTTTGATATATTCAGATTTTGATATTGCTCTAGCTGTCTATATATAGTACATATACAACCTGGAAATTGCTGCTGTCTATGTCTCCTGTTGAATCAGAGTTCAAGTTTGTATGAAAACATCAAAATTTGGTGTATTCTTTGAACTTGTGCTTTAAAATACCTGATTGTCCTTGCTGTGTCTGGGATATATTTTTGGTTTGCTGCAGGGTGTGGGCTCTGGTAGTCCTCTGTAGCCATCTGTCATTGGATGTCTCATATCCAACCCTGGATCTTTAATAATAAACTCAGTGTAACTCAATAGAGCCATAAGGAAACTCAGAAAACAAGTTTCTATTTTAAATTGCATCAATATGCTATATATTTAACATTTTGAAATTTGAATCAATGTTTCGCTCCCGGTAGCAATAATTCCTACTGAAACGTCCTGACCATCTACTATTCATACAGCTAAATGATGAAGGATCTTTTTATTTTGTGAGAGAGTTAATAGAACAGGAATAAAAGAAAATAATGCAGTTGATTATTAAAGTTTTCTATATGCAAATATAAATAATACCTTTTGAAAAGACATTTATTCTCTGTTTATATGCAGGTTCAGAACCAGATGATCTGTATTGGGGCCTGAGAAGTTACCTTAATTTTCTATTGTTTTTATTACCTGAGAGGGAGGGAGGGAGAGAAGGAGATGGATCCATGCAGCCACTGGCTTACTCTACAAATGCCTTCAACAGGTTGGGGTTGGCCAGGACAAATCTAGGAGGAACTCAGTCCAGTTTCCTCAAATAAGTAGCAAGAACTCAAGTAGTGGATCAATCACCTTCTGCCTCACAAGGCAGAATGATTCCACCAACTGCCTGCCTTGACATATTTGTTCAAAGGCTTTTATGCTTATGTTGGTCCTGAGCAACTATATGGCCCCTGAGGGAAGAAGAAAATGACAGGAGAATCAGGTGGATTAGGGAATATTGCAAGAGCAGGAGTCTGGGACATAATTCCTAGCAGGCAGGAAAATGTGACTGCTGTGTTACCTATACAGGATGACAAGATTGTCACAGTAGAAAAAGAAAGATGTGATGTCATGAAGCTGCACATTATTTAAAACCTCAAATAATTATTATGAAAGAGAAAACTTCACACCAAAGTACAGAAATGGTTGAGAAACTCCAATATTACAGAGGAAGGCATGTGAGAATAACCTTGATTCCATTATCTCATTTTTTTCAATAATGGTTGTTTATCTACCTACTCTGCACAGTTCTGAATTCTGTTTCTTACAAGTTCATTGCTTTATTCTTTATTGTAATTAGTGTGTTATTTATAATGCTGTTTGATAATACGGTAAGTCCAAGATAAAATGTATACAGAAAGGGGCTCAATTTGGCCGTCTGGGCATTTAAAGAATCACTCTTATGTCTGCCACTCCAGGTCTCATAGGAGCTGAATCCTTCAGTTATTAGCAATTTTTGAAGAATGTGTATAGTTTTTGTTGGGAAAACATCATCAAAACAAGCATATTTAGATTTAAATAACCATACTCAAAAGAATTCAAGAGTAAGAAACAAACTATTTGTTAAACATAAAGGAAATTATTACTGATAATTGGGTTCTTGAGAACACCATGAGGAGTTGGAGGATTGATGAAAGCTTCCCAGAGCAGTAACACTAAACAGGGCCTCCAGGAAAGTTATAACTTCTGCTTCCTTTGATATCATCTGGACCTACCACTAGAATTTCTAAGTTCAAGATCATACCAGAGATTGGTAAGTTGCTACTACTAGTACATAATTGCCTTTCTAACTCCACAGAGCTGGTACCTAGATACTGGAAAGCTGTACAAACAGTTCTCCATAACCATGATTTTAAACAATAAAAGAGAAATCACTAATAACATAGCTGTATTTGTTTTTTCATTTTTGAACATCAGATTCAAATATATCTATGTGGCGAAACAAATTATAGACTAGGGATGCTGGTTGTAAGAATATTTTGGAAATATAGACATCACGTCTCCTGCCACTGTGGTACCAGAAGAAAACCAGAAAGAGGCAGAAACACAAAAATCACCTTCCATATGTGGTATATGTGTTTGCATAATAGGTATGAATTTTATAATCATAGTAGTTACTTTAACTGAATCAAAATCATAGTACTAATATTTTCTGCTAAAATGTTAATGACATCTCACATAAAATATATAATATATATTTATAATGTTTGCAGTTTTTATACTTAGGCATAATCATAAATAGATTTTCTAACTGGCATAAACATGTTTATCTTTTTTAAAAGATTTATTTATTTGAAAGATTTAAAGAGAGGACGGTAGAGAGAGAGAGAGAGAGAGAGAGAAAGACCTTGCATTTGCTGGTTCAGTCCCCAAAAGCCACAATGGCTGTGGCTGGGCCCATCCGAAACCATTAACTTCTGGATCTCCCACGTGTGTACAGGGACCCAATGACTTGGGTCATCTTCCACTGCTTGTGCAGGCTCATTATTAGGGAACTGAATCAGAAGTGAAACAGCCAGGACCCCAATGGGTGCATATATGGGATGCCAGTGCTGTAGGCAGTGGCTTAACACACTGTGTCACAGAGCTGACCCCTAACTGTAGTTTTGAAATGTGTAATTAAGTTATAAATTTATGCCTAGTTTTGTTGAAATATTCCTATATTTACTCAGAATATTGATCCATAGAAGAGAACTATATACTCACTGTATTTGTCAATTGATATCTCAGATTTATAAGAAATAATAATTTGGAATATTTCATATCAAGACAATGAAACTTACAAAAAAAATCAAATACTAAAATATCTGATTATATATTAAAATGTTATAACCTTTAAGCAATATAAAACAATACTCAGTGTGTACAAAAATGATTGCAATACTTGAAGCTATCATAAGATCTCTAATTTGGGGGCTGGGGCTGTGGTGCAGCAGGTTAATGCCCTGGCCTGAAGCACCGGCATCCCATATGGGCACCAGTTTGAGACCTGGCTGCTCCACTTCCAGTCCAGCTCTCTGCTATGGCCTGGGAAAGTAGTAGAAGATGGCCAAAGTCCTTGGGCTCCTGCACCCATGTTGGGGACCAGGAAGAAGCTCCTGGCTCCTGGCTTCAGATCGGCGCAGCTCCGACCGTTGCGGACAATTGGGAATGAATCGTCAGATGGAAGACCTCTCTCTCTCTTTGCCTCTCCTCTCTCTGCCTCTTCTCTCTCTGTGTAACTCTGACTTGCAAATAAATAAATAAATAAATCTTTTTAAAAATCTGTAATTTCAATTTAAGAGAAGAAGAGTTAGAGATTTAAACTTTCATCATGTGAATGCTGAATCTTAAAAAAATTAGAGCAAACGACAAATATAAAAATATTAATTATTTGCAAACTTTTTCCTATAATTAAAGAAAGTAACACTTCCTAACTAATTGTATGACTCAGGGCTGTCACTGTGGCATAGAAGGTTAAGCCTCTGTGTACAGCAGCAACATCCCACATGGGCACTGGTTCAAGTCCCGTCTGTTCCACTTCTAATCCAGCTCCCTGCTAATGCACCTACCCAAAGCCAGTAGCCAGGAGCTTCTTCCAAGTCTTCCACAAGAGTGGCAGGGGCCCAAACCCTGGGCCATCTTCCTCTGCTTTTACTAGACACATTAACAGAAAGCTAAATTGGAAGTGGAGTAACTGTGACAGGAACTGGCACCCATAGGATATGCTGGCATCATAGGCAGCAGCTTTACCCAGTATACCACAATGCAAGCCCCTTAACATAAGTTTTAACCAAGACAATTAGGTAAGAAAAAGAAATAAAATCCATTCAATTATCTCTCTTTGCTGGGATGAGATTTGGCATTTGGTAAATCCTAAGAAATCCACCAAAAAAATTAAATTAGTTAACAATGTTTCAGAATATAAAATCAAGATACAAAAATAAGTTGTATTTCTATACATTAACATTCTGAAAGAGAAATTTAAAAAATCAGTTTACAATACAATCTAAATGAAGATTTTGGAATTAATTTAACAAAATTAGTGCAATATTTGCATTCTGAAAGCTACAATATAATGTAGAAATAAGCTAGATGACAACAAGGTAAAGATAGCCTACACCTATGGAATGGAATATTTCCTAAATTGTGGCCTGCAGATTCAATGCTGTTCCTTTAAAATAATCCCAGCTTTTTCTTAAAAATTTGGCAAGCTGTTCCAAAAATTTATAAGGAAATTCAAATGGTCCAGAGTAGCCTAAGCTATCTTTAAAAATAAGTTCAAAAGTGGAAGAATCTTACTTCCAATTTTAATGCTGAATGCAAAAGTACAGGAATAAAGGTAGTGTGTTAATGGTATGTGTTTAGATAAATTATGGATTAGGATTGTGATTCCATAAATCCTCATATTATCAATTGATTTTATACAAAGGTACCAAGATAATTCAATGGATTGTTTATCAACAAAGGTTGGTATGATCATTGTGCCCATTAGCCAAGAAATAATTTGTCCTCAGTTTCACAATAAAAAAGGAGTAAATTATAGGTATATACACAGTAGCTATAAAGCTATGAGATTCTAAGAAGAAAACACAGGTATAATTTTTGGTGACCTTAGATTAGATGATGCTCTTTTAAATACAGCGTCAAAAGCATACCTGACAAGCAAAAAATTTGATTTTGCCAAAATTTAAAATTTGATGCTACAAATGATATAAAAGGAAAAGCATACAGAATGGGAAAACATATTTACAAATCTTGCATCTGAAATGAGACTTATATCCAGAATATGTAGAACATTCACAAATCAATAAAAATGCAAATAATGGAATGTTTAAATGGATAAAGGATTTAGATGGACATATCTCCAAAGAAAATACACAAGTGCTGTTTAGGACATCTGCCCTTACAGCATGCGGATCCCAGTGGAAATCCCAGTGAGATCCCAGTGGAAAGAACGGGTCATCAAAGAAGGAGGTACCTTTCTCTGAAGGGAGGAGAGAACTTCCACTTTGACCATGGCCTTGTCTAAATATGACCAGAGTCAGTGAACTCAGGGGGCTTCCATAGCCTTGGCAGCTCATGACAAGAGCCTAGGGTGATTACTGATGCCATAAACACGAGTGTCAATTTGTTAAGTCAACAACAGGAGTCACTGTGCACTTACTCCTCATGTAGGATCTTTGTCCTTAGTGTGCTGTACATTGAGATTTAATGCTATAACTAGTACTCAAACAATATTTTTCACTTTATGTTTCTGTGTGGGAGCAAACTGTTGAAATCTTTACTTAATGTATGCTAAACTGATCTTCTGTATATAAAGAGAATTGAAAATGAATCTAGATGTGAATGGAAGGGGAGAGGGAGTGGGAAAGGGGAGGGTTGCAGGTGGGAGGGACGTTATGGGGGGGAATCCATTATAATCCATAACCTGTACTTTGGAAATTTATGTTCATTAAATAAAAGTTTAAAAAAAAAAGAAAATACTCAAGTGGCCAATAAGCACATGAAAAGACATTTAACATCACCATCCATTAGGTAAATACAAATCAAAACCACAAGGAGATACTGAATAATACTAAAATGGCTATAATCAAAAGGAAGAATACCATCATTGGCCAGGATGTGGAAAAACTGAAATCTGATGGGAATGTGAAATGGTGAAGTCACTTCCAAAAGATGTTTGTTGCTTCCTTAAAATGATGGAGTTACTCCGTGACTCAGCAATTCTGCACCTATGTGCATACCCAAGAGGACGTTAAGCACATTCATAGGAAATTCTGAACATGAATGTTAATAGCAGCATTATTCGTAATTTCCAAAATTATAAGCCCAAAAACCTATTAATCGATGAACAAGGGGGCTGATGCTGTGATGTAGGTAAAGCCACCACCAGTAGTGCCGGCATCCCATATGGGTGCCGGTTCAAGTCCTGGCTGCTCCACTTCCAATCCAGCTATCTGCAATGGCCTGGGAAAGCAGTAGAAGATGGCCTAAGTGCTTGGGTCCCTGAACCCAAATGGGACACCCGGAGGAAGCTTCTGGCTTCAGACTGGCCAAATTCCAGCCATTGCAGCCATTTGGGGAGTAAATCAGCTGATCAAAGACTTTTCTATCTGCTTCTACCTCTCACTCTGCCTTTCTAATAAATAAATGAATAAGTCTTTTAAAATAATTGATGAACTGATAGGTAAAATATTGTGTGTATGTGTGTATATATAAAGAGGATTATTTAAACATATAGAAGAATGAAGTACTGATAATTGCACAATGTAGATGAATCTCATAAATATTCTAAGTGAAGGCAATTACAAAAGACCGTATATTATATTGAATGTTTATAGAATGTCAGAATAGACAAACTGGACTAGCAGTTTTCTAGGGCTGAGAGGATGAGAATGAACAGAAGTTTGAAGGAGGAAGGAATGTGTAGGATAAGGAGCTATTGCCATTAGATACAGTTGTCTTTGTGACAATGAAAGTGTTCAAAAGTTGTGCAGTGGTGATGTTTGCACAACTCTGTGTGTAAACGAAAAATAATTGAATTGTTGTATATTGATGACTTAACCTGCTGTGCCACAGCACTGGCCCCGTGATAGTTTATGTGTTAAATAACGGATTTTCAAAGAATGGATGCTACAGAGGTGTAATTGTTTTCTTCAGAATTGGAAAGATGAAAACTGAGAAGTGTAAACTCAATATAAGAGTTTTTTGGGCTACTGCTGTGGTGTAGTGGGTAATGCCAACATCCATAGCGTACCAATTCATGCCCAAGAAGCTCCACATCTGATTCAGTTCTTAGCTAATGGCCTAGGAAAGCAGTGGAGGATGTCCCAAATACATGGGCCCCTGCACCCAACTTGAGAGATCTGGATGAAGCTCCTGGCTTTGTTCTGGCCCAGCCCTGGCCATTGTAGCCATCTTAGCAGCTAACCAGTGGATAGAAGACTTCTGTCTCTCCCTCACCCCTGTGTAACCCTTTTAAATAAATATTTAAGGAAAGACATAAGTATATGCATACATAAGTATATGCTTTGGGCAGTTTTTTTCTTTTGTATAACTA
Source organism: Oryctolagus cuniculus (assembly GCF_964237555.1). Classification (NCBI taxonomy): domain Eukaryota; kingdom Metazoa; phylum Chordata; class Mammalia; order Lagomorpha; family Leporidae; genus Oryctolagus; species Oryctolagus cuniculus. The sequence continues at coordinate 123,318,476 of NC_091433.1, read as the reverse complement.
TTTTTCGTTTTTGTTTATTCTGTAGCAATATTACTTTTTTTGTGGAACAATATTTTTTGTATTAATATATTAGTATTCAGTTTTGCACCTATTAAGTGTCATTCTCAAAATTTTGAATATTCATTACTTCTCTTTTCTTGATTAGTTATAATGTGAATATTTATTTATATATATTCCTAAACATTTATTTTTGATGTACCTATATGTGTAAGAATATAATTTAATTCAAATTCTACATGTTTTTAAAGGAAAATTATTAAATGTTAGTCTCCTGAGTTTAACAGCAACAAAAGAAATAAGTAAAACTAAGAATTACTGAACTTCAGAAAGCTATCAGAAATAGCTCCTTAAGAAAAAAAATCCCCTAAGACATATTTGGAAAACTAGTGGCTTTGGGACCAATGCACCAGATACTTTTTGTTTGTTTGTTTGTTTTTGGAGGCTTGCCTAGTGTAGGCATACACAGTATTTTAAGTTTGAATTAGCTGTCAGAATTATAAAAAATGAGATTTCTCATAAAATTCTAGAGTTCCAGAGGATCTTTGGCAATACAAACCCATTGTGTTGCATGCAAGGAGCTGGCAGGAGCTAAGGAACAACAGTTTCTCTGAATGGGGCTCTATTCTGCCTTTCAGGCTGCCCTAATGTGTCTCTGTTTCCCCAGTGTGGTGGCAGAATATCATTTCCTAGTAGCCATTTATCATTTACACACTTCTGACTTTATTAGTATAATTACTAAACTTCTGATCTTGTGTCCTTAGCTCCTGGCTTATTATATTTCTCTATTAACTTCCAGTGATAACCACCTACGTATTGTTAGCATTTGTTCTTGTTGCTACCATCTTCTGCATCTCCTGTTATCCACAGTAACCAAATGTGGCCAGTGTTTGGCTTAGCAATTAAGCCCTTGTTTGAGACACCCTCATTATCACAATGGAGTAACTCAGGTCGAATTCCAATTCCACTCCCAATTACAGCTCCATGCAAATGTACACCGTGAGAGGCAACATATGATGGCGAAAGTCGTTGGGTCCCTGCCACCCATGTGGGAGACCTGAATTGAGTTTCCGATTCCTGGATTTTTCAAGCCCAGCCCCAGCTGTTGTGGGCATTTGGGAAATGAAACAGTACATGGGAGCTGTCTTTTTTTTCTCTTTCTTTCTCTCTAAAAAATACATGTTTAAAAGACATGATTATTAGTTCTCTGTACAGCATAATGTTACAACAAATGATTTCAAACATTTGTTATTGCCTTTGAAATGGATCCCTTTCAGTGTCATCCTAGGCATACCCATGGCTACTGCTTGTTTTCTTGCTAAAGTGGAATTCGTGTATTTCCAAGAGCCCATAAGCTAATTAAGGCTACTAAAGTATTTGAAATACCTTTTAGACTGCCTATCACCCTTCTCACTTGTCTTTGCAAAGTATTGTTTACCTTTTCATCATCTCAGGGAATATCTATTCCAGGAATTATACTTATATCAGCATTTGCATGTCACCTGATTCTTAATCTTATATGTCCTTTTCAGGTTAAGTTTGAATACAAGTAACAGAAAGCTTGCTCTAAATTTAGAAAATAAAGAAATTGGCTCATACATTCCATGGTGGACCACTTGCATTTATAGACGCAGTTCTTTTGTTGTTGACTTTAGTTTTCTTAGACACATAGATGGACCCAGTCATGCTATTAGGAACAGGGAAGGAGAGACTGACAAATAATAAACAGTGAGCAATATTCACCACGACTGAACATTTTAACCAGCAGTGTACACATATATCTTTTCTTCAACATGTAAATACCATGTTGTCTTGAACAAGAATATCAAGTATCTCATGATTTGAAAAAGAAATGAAATACTTGATTAACCAAATTGACATTACCTAGATTCATTTGTAGGATGAGTCTCTGTCCATTTTCCTCCATGGTCAAATTTAAGATGGACATTGGAGAGTATGTCCTTTCTAGCGGTAGTGTCATATTTGCCGTCCATTCTGGTGTATGTAAATGTGAGAACCTGGAGATTTCCTTGATTTTTGAGTTTGGAAGCATCAGAACCATAGTAATTAATCTGGTGAAAGCCTGATTTTGATAATTTTGTTTTTGCATCAAGCATTGGTACAATGCTGATTCCCTTGGGCCTTGAATAATATCTTTGTCTTCTATTTAGAGCAGTTAAAAAAAAAACACTTTAGGTTAAAGGGCTCTAAAACTTACATAATTATCCTAGATTGAGTCTCATCTGTACATTCTCAATGGCATGATTAACAACTTCATCATTTGAGAATATTTGGTAAAAATTGCTTTACATATGTGTGTGTGTGTGTGTGTGTGTATTAGCTCCTTCAGAAAAAAAAAATCCCCTAAGACATATTTGGAAAACTAGTGGCCTTGGGACCAATATATGAGTAGCCTTATATTGTATCCCAATCTTTTAACCTCCTAGGTCTCCTAATACCCTGTTTTGGTAGCACAAACTTTATTTTTGAGGAATAGATGTGTCATTCTACTCCTTATTAAATTCCAAATTAGTTTATCTAAAGTATTTAAATTTTAGTCCAAGGACAGAAAAGAATACTTTCTTCCATTCCATCTCTTCTTTATTTTTATAAAGCTAATCCAGGGTTCATTTTGTAGACTTCACTGAAGGTTGGAGTACTATTTCAACATAGTCTGATTTCTAATTTTTTTTCCCTCTAAACACTCCATTTTTCACACTCTAAGTATATAGCCATTTCCTAAGGCAGGAAAGGTGTCATTAAAAAAAACTAATCTTATTAAATAACAAAAATCATTAAGTTCCTAGTCCAAGACCAAGAGATCTTTTTCACTGAATTCCTCCTACCTTGATTTAGAAACACACACTTATTCCAAGATTTGCTTCATCTATAATCACATTAGCATAAAGTAACAGAAAATTGAGTTCATAGAAAATGAAAATATATGAATTATGAAACTTAAAGTCCACAGGTAGGATGGTCATCAAAATTCTCCACAGGATCTTGACCAGACAAACACAGTATGTTGATCTCTCATCTGTGTACATGTGAGTGTGTCCACTAAAGCACTTCTCCATACAGTAGTCAGAGCCATCTGTTGAAAACTAAAATCAAATTATGCCATACCCTTATTAAAACATTCCAGTGGTTTATCATCACATTAAGAAAATCCTGGCCAGCGCCGCGGCTCACTAGGCTAATCCTCCGCCTAGCAGCGCCGGCACACCGGGTTCTAGTCCCAGTCGGGGCGCCGGATTCTGTCCCGGTTGCCCCTCTTCCAGGCCAGCCCTCTGCTGTGGCCAGGGAGTGCAGTGGAGGATGGCCCAGGTGCTTGGGCCCTGCACCCCATGGGAGACCAGGAAAAGCACCTGGCTCCTGGCTCCTGCCATCGGATCAGCGCAGTGCGCCGGCCGCAGCGCGCCGGCCGCGGCGGCCATTGGAGGGTGAACCAACGGCAAATAAGACCTTTCTCTCTGTCTCTCTCTCTCACTGTCCACTCTGCCTGTCAAAAAAAAAAAAAAATCCTAATGGTTCCCACAATCTCAGACACTCTACAAAATGGCCCCATTAAACCACTCTGATCCTATATCGTGTTTCTCTTTTGTGATTCTCTCCAATTCAACACTATTTGACTTTAATATTTGTTCAATGTGACAAACTTATTCCTATCTTAGGACCTTGGTATTTGCTAATGCTTGTGGCCAGAATGTACCCTACATGATGTCTTGCAGGTGTTGTGTACTTTATTAGTCAGGAACAGAATTGCATACAAGGGGAAGAGAGAGAGACAGAAATCCACAGTGTTGGTCAACAGCCTGGACATGTGAAGAGCCATGATGTGACGAACTATGAAGAAACTCTGATGGGGAATTCCTTTTTGTTCTACTCAGGACTGATTGGCTGAGGCCCATCTACATTATGCTAACCCTTTTATTCAAGCTGACTGATACAATGTTAATCCCACTCCAAAATATGTCATGTTGACATTTAAAATTAACCATCACACTCATACACCTTTTCATATTTGTGTTCATTCATCACCTTCTAAGAAGGCAATTCCTTGATACTCCTGTTGAAAGATTCTCTGAACACTTGCCTCCCCTGTCTCTTCACAACATTTTCTTCAGAGCTTTTTATCAAGATCTAAAATTATTTTGCACATTTATTTTCTGTGTGCTTATCTGTCTCCATTTCTAGAGTATCCACTTTGTTCTTACATATTTGTATTTGCACAGAATACATCCAATAGTTTTTATTTAAGTAGGTTTTAACAACATGAGTCTAATTTTTATATTCTCCTGGGGAGCAGATGCAGATTCTCTTACCCAGAAGGAAAGAAATATTTCATATGCAGAAAAAATATTGACATCTTTCTGAATCAAATTTGTTATCCCATGTATTTGTCTATTGTCTCTCACTCAAACCCTTCTGTTCTGCACTATGAAATGCTGGGAATGAGAATTTGAGTAAATCATCTCCTAGCATTTCTGGCCAGCTGATATCTACTCAGATCCTTCCAAGGAAGAGAATTCTAGAAGGATTAGATAGTTGGAGGAGCAGAACTATTACTCTTCTTTGCCATTGCTTTTTCTTCGAGCAGCATTTTTGAATTATGGTATGCTTTCCATTCATCAGAAACTCTCCTGCCTTCCCTAGTCTCTGTTTCCTTGTTTCAGCACAAGCTACAGGCTTCCCCTCCTTTTTCTTTTTTTTTTTTTTATTTTTTATTTTTTTTGACAGGCAGAGTGGACAGTGAGAGAGAGAGACAGAGAGAAAGGTCTTCCTTTTGCCGTTGGTTCACCCTCCAATGGCCGCCGCGGCCGGCGCGCTGCGGCCGGCGCACCGCGCTGATCCGATGGCAGGAGCCAGGAGCCAGGTGCTTTCCCTGGTCTCCCATGGGGTGCAGGGCCCAAGCACCTGGGCGATTTAATTCACAAAGATTGTCGTATTAGGAATTCTGAAAGAAATAAAAGGGAATGAAGATGAAATACACCAAAAGTTGGTAATTTGTTCTTGTGAAAAAAATGAAAAGATGTAGTAATCAAATCCCAGAACAATACTCAGTGCTTCCCTACCAGGGTGATGACTAGACACCACTGAAATCCCCTCCTTTTTCATGATTTCAGTGGTGTCTAGTCATCACCCTGGTAGGGAAGCACTGAGTATTGTTCTGGGATTTGATTACTACATCTTTTCATTTTTTTCACAAGAACAAATTACCAACTTTTGGTGTATTTCATCTTCATTCCCTTTTATTTCTTTCAGAATTCCTAATACGACAATCTTTGTGAATTAAATCCTTAAATTACAGTTCATTGTTTTGAAATATTAAGGTACTTGATAATTTGGGGTTCCAGGAAGTAGACTTCAAAGAGTTGATTCTTGAGTTAGGTGTACTATAAAGTTTTAATATAATAATGATCTCATTACTAGTGGAAAATGGGTTACCAGTAATCTATGACACCCAGTTATATCACATTTCCAAATTGTTATCTTTTGTTGTTTTAGATGAAAAACTTACTCAAAGCAAAGCTCTGTAAAACCAAATGATTAATGCACGTTACCACTATAATATTATTGATGACTGCTAAATACCATGGAATAGAAGTTCTTATTTTTTTTGAAACTGTAGTAGATCACTTATAGAAACAAATTTGAAGAGCCCAGAGCTTTAAAAACATAGCTTAAGGGGCCAGCACTGTGATGTAATGGGTAAGGCCACCACCTGTGGTGTCAGCATCCCATATGGGTGCCAGTTTGAGCCCCTGCTGCTCCACTTTTTCAGCTATGGCCTGGAAAAGCAGTGGAGGATGGGCCAGGTTCTTGGGCCCCTGCACCCACATGGGAGACCAAGAAGAAGCCCCTGTCTCCTGGCTTCAAATTTGCCCAGCTCTGGCCATTGAGACAATTTGGGGAGTGAAGCAGCAGATGGTGGAAGACCTCTCTCTCCCTCTCTCTGCCTCTGCCTCTGCCTCTTTGTAACTCTGCATTTCAAATAAATAAATAAACCTTTTTTAAAAAAAATCAGCTTATGATAGGCCAAGGCCCAGAGAACTTTTGCTGTCTTAAAATCATCTCTTATTTGTTGTAGCTAAGGGGATATCCCAAATCCTATCCCAAAACTAAAACTGAAAATTCCAAAATTAAATGTAAGTTGACTTCATTGAAGTATCTTATATGAAATCTTTAGCACATTACCTTGGGAATGTGGGAAAGAGTGGAATTCTGGAACTGGACATAAGGACATTTAGGTGGATGGAGGTGAATCTGAAGACCTTGAACTCACAAATCTCATTGAACCTTCAACAGAAATACTCTACTATATCTAAGGATATTCATTTTCTATTTGAAGAACCTGCATTAACATACCATAACTGAATTGCTTTAAAAGTGGTTCCCTGTTTATAAGACTTTGATGCACTGTCCCTTGTTGTCCCTTCAATACCAACAGCTTGAAATATTCTCAAATATTGAGAAACATATTAGTGAGGGAAACATGAGAATCCACAGAACTGTGGTTGTTGAAGTGAATTGTAGTACAGATGGAGAAGATTGCTTTTGAACTGATAATTATTGAAATTGACCAATAGATAGTGATGTAATAATTGTACTCTTCTTCTGTTACATATTTTTGGAATTCTCCATAATACAATTATAGAATATTAGTTTTGTGGTGGCTGTCTTTTGTTGGTTGGGATGACAGTGGAAGAGGCCAACTTTGAAATAGGATCTGTGATTTCAGTGGAAAGAATGGGATTCCTGAATAGCAGAAGACAAATGGGAGTGCTTAACTACTAGAGAAAAGTGTACTTGGTGACTTGATCTGTGGTTGTCACTTAGAAAGCAGTTTCCTAACCTCTCAAGTGCTTGATCAATAGGCTAATGTGCAAAGTGTCCATAGTAGCATGTACAGAAATTCTACAAGGGTTCAATAATTTCTCTTATCAAAGATTCTTGACTCTGACCTTTACTGAATGCACAGGATTCAACAGCAGAGGTAAAACATAGATTGTCAAATGACCACACTCCTTGGGAAAACCAACCAACCACATGGGTTTAGATTGATTTGGATTTCTTTCAGACTGAATGGGAATGATTTTGTGCTCAATGGAACTGCAAGTAACTTTGGGTATTGCATCTTCTTCCCTGATTCAAAGGTCTCTTTAAATACCACCATTAGGGAACTTTTGAAGTGCATTATTCACCATCAGCTTATCTTGTTCTATACTGTTCCTGACCAAAGAACTTATTACAAAGCAATAAAAGTATGATGGTGTTATACATTTCAATATATACTTGACTTTGAAGCTTCTTAGAATCAACTGCCTCCACAGAAACATAGAATGTGCTCTTGAAGAATTAGATAGTGCCTCTTGGCAGATGACCATCTGTGAACTTGGCATTGTGGTGCACTGGATTTAGCTTCCTCTTGGGATGTCTGCATTCCATATTGGAGTGCAGGCTCAAATCTCAGCTACTCTTCTGATGCAGCCTCTGATGCCTGTGGAAAGATAGCAATGATGATCAAAATACTTGTGTCTCTGGAATCTAAATGGGAGACCTGGATGGAGATCCAGGCTCCTGGCTTTGAGCTAGCCCAGTCCTAGTAGTTGCAGGAATTTGGGGAGTGAGCCAGTGGATGGAAGATTGATCAACTTTCTCTCTCTCTCTCTCTCTCTCTCTCTCTCTCTCTCTCTCTCTCTCCCTCTCTCTCTCTCTCTTTCCCTCTCTCTTTCTTTTAAATAAATAAAGAAAATATATGAATTTGGGTTGTTTCTATATACCATGTGTATTAACTTTTGGTAGATACATGATAATGTTTGATTCTTAACCCATGTACTAAGAACATTGAAGCACTGTTTTTTTACTCCAGACCTAGAATCATAGGCTCAGAGAGCTTATTTCTATGTTCTTTCTTGCCTATGTTTGAACCATTGGATGTAATTGTTTATTAAATTGAGGTTGACTCTGCCACCTGGCCATTTTGGGCTCATTTCACTGAATCAACGAAAAATTACCTTGACTTCTGGTAATTGATGTGTTTACTAAGGAGAAGTTGGGTTGCTGTTCTATAATAGAGACAGGGAGAATTATGTCTGAAACCAAGGAGGTTTCATGGAGTCCTTTAATCTACAATGGGGAAATTTAATGGGAGCCTAAACAACTCAGAGACAGCTTCACCAAGGATTTGGGGCTTCAGGAATGAAGATTTGTCTTTCCTCCACTAGGTGAGTTAATATGGAATGGGTGGCAGCTATACATATATATGATCTAATGCATAGGATTATTTATTTGTACATATTAACTATGAGATCACTGAGGGTACAAACTGTGTCTTTTATATAAATAGTCAAAGCTGAGAGTTGTAATTATCACCCAATAAGAAAGTGTCAAATTTCTTGAATGGTAATGCATGAATTAATGTGCCATAATTTTTGAATATGTATTCTTAACAGGATTGGGTTTGAGACTATAGTAATAATATCACAATACAGCATACAAAAAGTTATTGGAACAATGTATTTGTAGAACTGAAGAATTGCTTGTTCAGTGGACTTTATTAGTCAGCAAAGTGCTGTATCAAACAAAATATTACAGGAAAGGAAAGTATACATGCATCCATGCATTTGTATGCAGAATAAGGGCATTTCTATGTCTGTGGCATTACCTACCCGTATACTGTTGAAATGTTTGTTTAAGGTAACATTTGTTTTATGAGCCCCTAAAGCTCCTTTGCAAAATGTTTTGGGGTGTATGTTTCAAATTTTATAAAGAACAAGTCATGTAACAAAGATACCTAACTATTATAAGCAATGTGAAATTACTGAAAAACAGAGAACTATGATTATTTCAGAGTTCTGTCGAGAATATTACAGATTCACATATTTGCTTATTAAATTATAATTTGAACACCATAAAAATGGTACAAATCATCTCCTATCACTTTGAACAGAATTAACAGGTTTATATTTGACTCAGATGAAGGAGTTACTTTTCCCAACAGAGGGAGGTAATAGAGCATGAAGAAGAGCAGTATGGACCTTGGAGCTAGACTCGATGACTCAGAAACCCAGCTCTACCACTTACCAACTCTACAATCTGATACAAAAATAATAGCTAGAGCCTTAAACTAAAGGCTGCCTTTTCATGTCATACACAGAGGCCAGCCTTGTAACACTCTGTTTACGATTCCTCATCTTATATATGTGGATGACGTTAGTGATCTCATGAGTTAACATGTGGAAATTTCTAAACGTAGTTCCTTACAAAGGTAAATATTCTGCCGGCGCCATGGCTCCCTAGGCTAATCCTCTGCCTGCGGGGCTGGCACACCGGGTTCTAGTCCCAGTCAGGGTGTTGGATTCTGTCCCTGTTGCTCCTCTTCCAGTCCAGCTCTCTGCTGTGGCCCGGGAGTGCAGTGGAGGATGGCCCAAGTGCTTGGGCCCTGCACCCGCATGGGAGACCAGGAGGAAGCACCTGGCTGCTGGTTTCGGATTGGCAGAGCACGCTGGCCACAACACAATGGCTGTAGCGGCCACTTGGGGGGGTGAACCAACAGAAAAAAGACCTTTCTCTCTGTCTCTCTCTCACTGTCTAACTCTGCCTGTCACAAAAAAAATAAAAATAAAAAGGTAAATATTCTGTAAGTTATATTTTTGTATGCATTATCAGATCACAGTTGGTAATCAAAAGTAATAGAAGGAATATTAAAAATGTTAAGTCTGCGTATTCTGTCTCAACTCTGTTCACTATGGCAGCCATGACTGTTTACAAAATATTTTAGCTTCCTTGCCTTTCAGGCACACAGTTGTTTTGCAGTTTGAAGCACTTTGTGGTTATGTGAGCTATGTGACTAATTTGGGTTCAATGCACAAGTCACCCCTGGGATATACCAATCAATTGTTTGTATCTCTATAATGATGATGAATTACATTCCAGACAGTGACTGTTGAGGTAGGCTGGGTCTCAGGAAGTCATGTCAAACAGAGCTATTATATAACACTGTGAGATTGGGGTTGTTTATTTTATCAGCATAACCTAGTGCATATGATTTATATAAAAACTGACTCAATAAATAAAGGAGAAAAATCATAATGAGTCTGTTTCTCCATCTGCAAAATAAGGAGCCTCAATAGAAAAGGATTGTCACTAAAGTCCCTTTGAGTTCTAAGTTATTCTTTGATAAAAATGATAATGGCAGTGATATTTTAATCAAGGGAAAACATAAATAAATTACTAATGAGTTTTATGAATCAAAGAATGACAGAATAAGATGAACACTGTCAGCTTTTACTAAAGTATGTTTTTTACAACTCCAGTCTCAAAAGGTTCCATGATCAAGTATGAATGGGAAACACTGCCTCTATTTTTCTTAACTTTCTTGCAAATTATCATTTTCAACATATTCATAAAAAATCTGTAAGGTACATTTCAACCACCACTTGCCAATAAAATTTTATTGTGAATTATGGAAATCACTTTTAAAATAACTTCACAGTGCTGAATGAATAGCTGTAAATTTGATTGGTTTAGTATGCTTTCCCATTCCCCTCCTCAAATTCATGTTGGGAACTGCTCCTCTTCCTGCATGTGGTCACAAGAGTGAGTATGTGGACCAGAATGTGCCATTCCTCTGTGTCACAGTAATCTGTTCAGACATGAATGCAAGGCTCCAGCAAGCCAATCAGAGTCTTTGCCTTCATGAATATTTTTGATGACCCCCTCCATCTACCTGAATTTCATCTAGATACAATAGACCTCCCAGTTATGTGAGTAAAAATTCTCCCTTTTCTTAAAGTATCCAGTTGTCATTGAAAATTCCTTCTTGGAGAAACTATTCTTTCTTAGAGTCCAGATAAAGGTGCTCCAGAGTAACCAACGAAAAGAAAATGATACAATTTTAGAATTTATTAAACATCAATCCCAGCTTTGTCTTAAAGGGACGGTGGCCTATAGGAGTCTGAAGATGAGATTGATATAATAAATATGATAAGTCATATCAGAGACAATGCTTTATTCTTTTAAATATTAATTGGAAATAAAAGCTGATAGATCCCAGTGGCCAAAAGACAGAAATAACCTTATTTTAATGTCTGGCTTATTTGCTCATTCCCATTAGAAACATTAATTAATGGAAGTGTACAACATTTGTGGACAACAACACGCTGAAATTTGACAAATTATTTAATTCTCACAAGAAATTCAGACAGATAACAAATTGCCTCAATTTTGCAGACTTGGAAACTAAGTTACTTGAACTGTAAAATATGCCTAGTGTTACAAGCTAGAATATGGCCAATCTTTTCAGGTATTCATAGATGACATCCAACAAAGCTGTTCCTTTTTATTTTATTTATTTATTTTTAAAGAGTTATCTATTTATTTGAAAGTCAGCGTTAAACAGAAAGAAGGAAAGACAAAGGGTAAGAGACAGATATTCCATATGCTGGTACATTCTTCAGATTGCTGGGCCAGGCCAAAGCCAGGAGCTTCTTCGAAGTCTCCCACAGGGGACAAGTGCCCAAGCACTTGGACCATCTTTTTCTGCTTTTTCCAGGCGTTTAGCAGGCAGCTGGATTGGGAGTGGAGCAGCTGGGGTTCAAACTGGCACCCAAATAGGATGCTGGTGTCACAGGTGGTGGGTTAACACATTACACCATGATGCTGGCCCCAGTTGCTCCGTTCTCATTCCTTGAAGATCAAAGATCAGGCAATTGATGTTGAATATGTATTCACCTTCCACTGCTGCTGTAACAAATTTAGCTGCTAGAAATGACACAAATTTGTTACCTTGCAGTTCCACAGATCAGTCTAGTGGACCCAACTGGCTTCCATGTTAGAGTCTTATAAAAACTGATACCAAAGTGCTGAAAGGTTTGCATTCCTTTCTGAAAGTTGATTTCTAGGTTCATTCTGGTTGTTGTCAGAATTCATGGTTGTAGGACTGAGGTACACGCTTTCTTGCTGCCTACTGTCCAGATGTTACCCTTTCTGCGAGAAGGTGCCCACATTTGTTGGTTTGTGATTTCCTTCAAAACCAATCAATCCAGTGACTCTCCTGCTTTGAATCTGATTCTTGTGGACCTGCTTCATCTGGCTGATAAATCTCTGATTCTAGCCAGAGAAAGGTTCTCCGCTTTTAGGGGGACAAGGATCAGACTGAAACCATCCAGATAATGCAGGATAACCCCCGATCCTCACATTCAGTAGTCTTTTTTTTTCTTTTGACAGACAGAGTGGACAGTGAGAGAGAGAGAGAGACAGAAAGGTCTTCCTTTACCATTGGTTCACTCTCCAATGGCCGCTGTGGCCGGCGTACTGCACTGACCCAAAGCCAGGAGACAAGGTGCTTCCTCCTGGTCTCCCATGTGGGTGCAGGGCCCAAGCACTTGGGCCATCCTCCACTGCACTCCCGGGCCACAGCAGAGAGCTGGACAGAAAGAGGAGCAAATGGGACAGAATCCAGTGCCCCGACCGCAGGCAGAGGATTAACCTATTGAGTCAAGGCTCATTCAGTAGTCTTAATCACATCCATGCAGTTCTTTTGTCATGTAATATAACATACTCACAGGTTAAAGGGATGGAAATCTTTGGGGGTCCATTATTCTGCAGAACACATTCTATGTATGTAATGTTCCAGTTGAAATGTTTCAATATGCAATAGGAAGAAAATTTACATATATGATTCCTAAAACACCTAGTGTTTGGTTACAAGCGGAAGAATTTTTTAAAGACTTTTACACTTTATTTGAAAAAGTTATAGAGTGAGAGACAGAGATCTTCCACCTACTGGCTTACACCCTAAGTGGCCACAAAGGTTATTGCCAGGTCAGGCTGAAGCCAGAAGCCTCATCTGGGTCTCCAGGCCATTAGCAAGGAGCTGGATCAGAAGTGGAGCCTCTAGGACACAAACGGGCCTCACTTAACATGCCAAAGTTCTGGTTCAGTGTGTGTGTGTGTGTGTGTGTGTGTATGTGTGTGTATGTATGTATGTGTGTGTATATATATGTGTGTGTGTGTGTATATGTGTGTGTGTGTGTATCAATTTATAACTATACCCACACAAGAAAAAAAAAAACAGACTTGATAGATCTCTAGTAGAAACTACAGGTAGAAAATGAGAATCTTAAAAGCCTTTGTTTTAAATCTTGTCCTGTAGTGGAAGGTATACATAAAAACCGTAGAACTGAGGGTTTCATTGGTTCTTTCTTCCAAAGACAAATATATGTATTTATTTGCATGTGGACCTTGAAAAACTCAAATTTAGGTAAGTAGATATCATAGAAAAGAGACAAAACCTATTATTTCTGTGACAATAAGCTGGACCATGTAAGGAGAAATCCTGGGTTACAATAGATACATATCAAATACAGTGGCTAGGTGTGACAAACATAGGAGGTCCTTAAAAATTAAATTATGATAGCAGTTTTATTTTTAATTGTCATAATTTGGAAGAAATCAGGATGTTCTACAGTAGGTAAAATGATACACTGTAGCAATCCAGAAAACAGGGTATTGTTCATTGTTAAAAAGAAATGACTCATAGCTGGCACCGCGGCTCACTAGGCTAATCCTCCACCTAGCAGTGCCGGCACACCGGGTTCTAGTCCTGGTTGGGGCGCCGGATTCTGTCCCAGTTGCCCCTCTTCCAGGCCAGCTCTCTGCTATGGCCTGGGAGTGCAGTGGAGGATGGCCCAAGTGCTTGGGCCCTGCACCCCATGGGAGACCAGGAGAAGCATCTGGCTCCTGCCTTTGGATCAGTGTGGTACACTGGCCGCAGCACGCCGCCCGCGGCGGCCATTAGAAGGTGAACCAACAGCAAAGGAAGACCTTTCTCTCTGTCTCTCTCTCTCTCACTGTCCACTCTGCCTGTAAAAAAAACAAAAAAAAAAAAAAAAAAAGAAAAAAGAAAAAGAAAAAAAGAAATGACTCATCAAGCCATGAAAATACCTGGAGGAATCTAACATTCATAATACTAAGTGAAGTGCATCTGGAAAGGCTACATATTTATATGACTTCTATATGACAGTCTAGAAAGGCAAAACCATTGAGAGAGTAAAAAGACCAGTATTTTCCAGAGGTTGTAAAGAGGGTGATAGACAAGAACACAGAGAACTTTTAGGACAGTGAAACTATTCTATATGATATATGTCATTACATAGTTTTTCAAATCCAATGGACTGCACAAAACCAGATGTGAACCCTAATGCAAATTTGGATTTTGGTTATAATGATGTGTCTGTATGTCCATCATGGCATTACTGTGGTAGGGGGAGGTTGAATAGTGCAGAAGTTAGAGGTAGGACAGGAGATATATGGAAATTCTCTATCCTTTGCACTCAATTTTTCCATGAGCTTAAAACTATTTTGAAAGATAAAATTCATTAAAAAATGAAATTATCCAAGAGGACTTGATAACAAAACTTCTGGAGCTGACAGACTAAATGAGGGTCCAAGAGTTGAGAGTTTTGACATTTAAATTTATAAACATGAGTAGTAGTTTTACTTAAAATTACATTATTGGTTTAGAGTCCTTTATAAAAATCTCATTATCGATTACATTTATTTTAGTTCAAATGGTATTCTCTCCATTTAAATACAATACTGTAGGTCTTACTATACTTTTTTTTACTGTACTTTTACATTGGCATGCATCTGTGATATAAATGAGGGAAAGAAAATTGTTTTTCTAATAGCTGTATGTTTTATGTCATTGAAATGAAGGACAACACTGAAATCAAGAAAATCAAAACTGCCAGATTCACAATCAGTTTCAAAGCAAAGGAAATAAAGATTTAAAAATTTCCTTTATTTTAGAATAGGGATGAATAAAGTGATAGCTTTAAAATACTTTTTAGAAGATTTTGAGAGGTAGAGTTAGAGACAGAGAAAGGGAGATACAGAGAAAGGTCTTCCCATCATTTATTCACACCCCAAACGGCTGTAATTGCAGGAGCAGGGCTGATGCCGAAGCCAGGAGCCAGGAGCTTCCTCTGGGTCTCCCACACAGGTACAGGGGCCCAAGGACTTGGGCCATTTTTTATTGCTTTCCCTGGCCATAAACAGAAAGCTGGATTAGAGGAGGGGCAGCTGAGACACAAACCGGTGCCCATATGGGATGTTGGCGCTGCAGGCGGAGGTTTAGCCTATGATGCCACAGTGTCGGCCCTAAGTGATAGCTTTCAGTACCTAGTGGTAGTAATGTTTATGAAAGACTTTAACTAGAAATAAATGAATATGACTAAAGTAATGCTCATTGCAGATTTAACATAGAGCAAGCAGAGGCAGGGGTTCTATTTCATTTAAAAACCTAAATGTGTTAATAAATTACTTGAAGGGACAAAACAGGAAAAAACAGCTGCTGCCATTGCCTCCTGGTGACTTAAGTTCATTACCTGGGCAATTTCTTATTGCTGTCTGATTAATAGGCAGCAGTTTGGTTCATTTTTAAGGGGGAGTGGTGGTGAGGCCAAGGTTTTGAGAAATCAGGGTTTTGTTTTTTTTTTATGCTACTCTTAAAAATTCAATTTAGTTTAAAGCAATTCCATGGACAAAAAGCTTATAAAGAATGCATAAATGCTTTTTAAATCTCATTAATATCTTACAGTTTTGTGTCACTACAAGGGCCAGTGCTGTGCCATAGTAGGTTAAGCCTCTGCTTGTGGTGCAGGCATCCCACATAGGTATCAGTACCAGTACCAGCTGCTCTACTTCCAATCTAGCTCCCAGCTGAAGGCCTGGGAAAGCAGTTGAAAATGGCCCAAGTGATTGGACCCCTGCACCCACGTGGGAGACCTGGAAGGAGCTCCTGGATCCTGGCTTCAGATTGGCCCAGGTCTGGCCATTGCAGCCATTTGAGGAGTGAACCAGCAGATGGGAGACCTCTCTGTCTCTGCCTCTCTAACTCTGCCTCTAAAATAAATAAATGTTTACAAAAAAAGAGGTCAGTAAGTATAAAGATCCTAGCAACTGGATTTTTAAAAATAGTCACTACAAAATAAAAACAAGAGAAATCTTACTTTGATAAGATAAACTTGATCTACATATTTGTTCGCTGCCAATTAAAACATAAATGTAAGGTTGATCAATAAAATGCAAGCTATAAATGAATCCTGAACCTTTAATAAGATACATTTGTCTGTTTATCTTTTATCTGTAATTTTTAGAATATCCCCTCCAAGGTGGCCCAAGTGCTTGGACATCTGCACCCACATGGGAGACCAGGAGGAAGCACCTGGCTCCTGGCTTCGGATTGGCGCAGCATGCTGGCCGTAGTGGCCATTTGGGGAGTGAACCAACAGAAGGAAGACCTTTCTCTCTGTCTCTCTCTCTCACTGTCTGTAACTACCTGTCAAATAAATAAATTAAAAAAATCTTTAAAAAAAGAATATCCTCTCCAAACTAAGGAATGGAAACTTATAGCAGTAACAATAAAATTATACAGATAATTTCTCCAGTGAAGTGTTCTACTTCATTCATTTAGGCTACTTACCCATTACCACATGCTTGGATCGTTTAAACCTGGAGGTATCCTCTACCTCCAGGAAGATACTGTGTAGCAGCAGTATGGAGTATTTGTATATTTATTCAATTGCCTTGCTGTCTAAACCATCCTCCTCTTACCCACATTAGAATTTTTGCGATGCCTCTCTAAATCTTACCCATTCTTCAACATTTAGCTGAAGGCCTAGTTCCTTCCTATCGACTGCAATGCAGAGTATACTATATATTTTTCTACTCTGTTCAAATCTTTGGACATAAGTCGTTCGGCGCTCAACACTAAACTTCCTGAAGCTCATCCCTGTACCATCTTTAGAGGGTTTCTCTGGTTTCTGTATGCACCGCCTACACAGTGTCTAAGCAAAACGCATGCTGGGAGGGCAAGAGCTGTCACTGTCCGTGGTCCTGAAACGTTGACTAAGGCGATTTTTCGTTATGTCTGGCTCCTGTCCACTTCTTCCTCAGGAATTTTGACGTTGGTAAAGTGGTGGTGAAAAGGAAAAAGAAAGTTAAGAATACATTAGAGAAACAGAAATGGACAGAGGTAGCTCTTTCAAGTCATTGCTTGGAGAGAATAAAAGACTTTGGGCTTGTTATAATTTTCACACAGTTGCAGAAGCTAACTTGGGATCAAGGGGGTATAAAAAAATAGCTGACATAGCCGACGATGGAGAGCTAAAAAAAAAAAAAAAGGCGCGCACAAAGGGATATAAAGGCATCCAAGTATCGACAAGAACAAATGCATCCGTGCTATTGAGTGCGTGTATCCGACTGGTAACATGTTGTGAATGCAGCATCAGTTATGTCATACCCAACTGCCAACAGATTTCTTTGTCTTTATTTCTCTCTTGATTTAAATCAAAGAAAAGCATAACAAAACCCGGCATTTGGCACTGTGGCAGAATGAAGGTGACTAACTTGTGCTTCCCATTTGATGTGGCCGTGTATCTTTTCCGCGCTAGCACTTCTGCCAAGAGCCACACTGCACCTCCAACAGGCCCCAGGTGCTGGTGACTGACTGGGCTTCTGCTCCCCTCTCCCCCTGTGCGAAGTTCCGAAGCGCAAGAGAGACTCTGTCAGGACTAACACTGAATGTGTCCAGACGCCTAAGTAGAGTGCTACAACAAATAGGGGCTCGGTAAAAGGCTTTGAATCAATAAAAAAAATCGCCATGCTTCCCCAGGGACCACACTCAACAAAGGGTTGTTCAATGAGCCAGCATGCCGTTTGTTTTAATACTTGCATTCCTTTCTAGTACTCTTAAAGTCCAACCCTCATCTCCCCCGGGCCCCAGGTCCCCACAAGTCTCGCTTCCGCATCAGTACCTCCGCGGGACGCGGGCCCTGCCCTCCGCCTGCCACTTGTCAGCGCCCTGCTTGCGGGTGGACCCTTCTTTCCAGCTCTGCGACCCCGCCCTGCGCCCCATTCCGACCGCTCCCGCACCGGGCCCTCTGGAAAGATCTCGCGGCTCACACTCCGCTCCTGGGCCCCGCCCGGAGGGTAACGCTGTTGTCATGGACACGGCACCTGCGCCCTTCGGCGGCGGGGGGCCCTTCGCTGCCATCCCCTCCCCCCACCTGCGGCGAGGAGCCTGCCGAGCCTCCCTAGCTCCGCCTCACCTGCCCCGCCCTCCCGGGCGCTCTCCAGGCCGCGCGCGCCCGGCTCTCCCCCCAACCCCCCTGCGCCGCCCCGGCCACCTCCCACCCCACGCTCCCCACAGTCTTGCGGAGCCACGGGGGCCGCGGGGGCGCGCGCAGGCGAGCGAGCGGCCGCGCCTGCGCACTGGCTGCCTCCCCTAGCGGCGATCCGGGCCGCTGCCGCTCGCGCTTGGGCAGGACGCGGGGCGGGCGGGGGGAGGGGGGAGCGGCTTCGCTTCCAGCTCCGAGTGAGGCGGAGACCGGGGCAGGCGGGCGGAGCAGGCGGCACCGCACCTCGGCCAGAGGCGGCTGCAGCAGCTGCTGCCCTCGTCCCCGCCGCCGCCTCTCCAGCCCCTTCTGTGATTACCACTCCAGCTGCTGCGAACGGGCGAGAGAGGAGGAGGCGAGAAACTCCCACCGACCCACAGAGGTGAGTCCCGGGCAGAGCATCCTCCATCCTTGCCTGCCTCCCTCCTCCCTGCCTCCCTCCCATCCCCTCCAGCCTCCCCTCCCTCCCGGCTCTCCAGCCCTCCCTCCCTCCCTCCCTCCCTCATCCTTCCCAACATCCCTCTCTCCTCTCCCCTCCTTTCTGCCTCCCAGCCTTTCTTTCATCCGTTTCTTGCTCTCCCCCAGCCCCACTTCTTCGCCACCCTTTCTTTCTTCCCCGTCTTCCTTTCAGCCGCTGGCCCTAATGCATAGCTCTGCATCGCTTTCCCCTTGTCTCCATCGCATACCGCCCCCCCTTCACTCCGTCCACGGTGGGAGGGTGGGCGCATCCCTTGCCTGCTCTAACTGTCCGGATTCAGGGGCTTCCAGAAAACTGGACACATTCACTGAGAGACACACACTTGCACGGGGGACGCCGTGCAGGTCCTCAGATCATTAGGATTGAGGGTCAAGTTGGATTGAGCGCTGCGAACTGGGAGCAAAAGGGGATCCAGAGAGAATGTATAGATTTGTGCTGAATTAGGGTGGGGGTGGGGAGGTCTGTCACTTAAACATGTTGCCAACAGCCCCTTCCCCCTCACCCCTCTAAAGCAGTTTCTTTCTTTTTTTTTTCCTTCTGGGAATTACATATTCCTGGTGTGTTTCTTACTAATTCAAAATTCAGCTTTCTCTGCTTTGATTGTCTCCATGAGAAACCACAACGAAAGCAGAGGGGAGGGGAGAGGAGAGGAAGGGTGGTGGCAGAGGAAGCTTGTATCCATTTCCCCTAGGCCTCTCTGGGTTGACAGTTTCAAACCACCCGCCCAATACCCGGCTTGGGTCTGAACCCGTGTGTCCTTGGTCCTGTCACTACACACTTCAAAGGCACAAACTCTCTGAACTTTAATGCTTGTGCACCACAGCATTATTTATGGAATGTTTGGCTTGGCATGCAAAACACCAAGGTAGATTGGTTTGGGAAAATAGGGAGCAGAAGGGTGGAAGAGATGTACTTTTGTCTGCCGTGGGTTAACTTCTAAAGGAGGATAATGTCTAGACAGTTTTTGCAGAAATGAGGCTCTATTCCACAGGCTTGTAAATGTACCGTTTTGATAGCATTTGCTGCATGAAAGCCATGTACAGTCACCCTTACCCTTGGTCTCATCTACCTTATAGGAATCCTGAAGATGTTTGAAAGGAAACGCACTGTATGGTTCTGTATGTGGTTTACACCAATGCAAAAGTTGAATTAGCTCCGGGACCATTGTTAACAATTTAACAATTCAGTTGGTTTTGCGCACTTCCAGAAAAGGCTATATTTTACTTTTTTTTCTTTAGCTTCCATTTTTAACCCCTTATGTGAATGGTAGCTTAGTAATTCTCATTTTTGCAAGCGTTTGTGCTGAAAAGTTTATTTATACGTGGTGGGACAGCCATCCTTGCGTAGTGTATTCAACCTCTCAGAAACCTCCAGCATTGTAAGTATGAATCAGACATGGATGTTTGGAAGTCTAGATCAAGTATTATTTATATTCTTTTAAAAATGAAAAACCCAAAACCTCACTATCTGTGTAACTGCTGTGCTTTATGTTTAAGAAGTGTGTGTGAACAACAAAAATCGGATTCACTGAGATTTCCAGTAAAAATGAAAACTGTACTATGGTGTAAACTACTTATTTCTAAACTTCCATTTAAATTGTGTGATAGTTGTGCAGCATGTGCTTATGTATTTCGTGGGAATGTGAAGTCGGAGTTGAGCTGTACAGAATTCCCTTCCTATGTGATTGAGTGCTGATTTGTGAAGTAGCCAATACAATGGAACACCAGAATAAGAGTTGGAGGAGTGTATAATATTAGAATGATGGACCCGCCTCCCCCAAGCTGCTAAATTCTTCATTGTAGGAAAACAGTTCCATTAATAACTTGACTAACTCTACAGCCATGTAGCAGAAGCCTGATTGAGTTCTCAGTGTTACTAACATCCTGGTGTATGATTGTGATCAACCCTGTATGTCTTTGAATGGTTATATTATTCAATAGTGAACTTGTGCATAGGGGTGTTCTTTTTTGTGGGATACCATGAAGCTGGTGAAAGACATTGATGGGCATTATCTATGAGCACAGTAAGTTAGTTTTGTCCTAATGTGCTTTCAAATGAGTTTTCCCCCTACCAACATCTCCATTTCCCTTCTTTGTGGGGCTTCCCAGTGGTGAGAATGGGGAGGAGGCAGACCCTCAGTCAGCCCTGCTGTTTCTTTTTTGAGGTTTTTCTGCACAGTATTTTGTAGGTTTATGCCCCACATTATAATATTGTCTTTACACTGGAACAGAAGTTATCTTTTATTTGTCTCCTTTGTTTGTAAATATTTATACATTTAGTGAAAACAGAATTTACGAAGTTGTTTAAGGACTGGCAAAAGCGTTTTGTTTATAGCAAGATCTTCAGAGAGATTTGAGTAAAATTAATAAAAAATGAACTAGAAAAAGAGCTTCACTCTTAAAAAAGCAGCTTGTCACCCTGACCATTGATCTAGTTTACATATAAAAATTCACTTCCTCTGAAGAGTTTCATTTCTAGAGGCTTCTGCCTTTAATTGTTTGGACCCTTAAGAATGCAACACACAAATAAAGACCTATTAGAACATATTATGGGAATCTTTAGGAATACACTATTTGTACCTTCTGGATACATTGTCTACCCTTCTCTCCATCAGCGCTCTTAACATCTGCCCCATCCTATGCTAGGTAGTATGAAGTATTGGAAGCAGAAAGAAGTAAGACATTCTCTGTGACCTTAGCTTACAGTGAAGAGGACTGGCATTTGCATGAGGTCATATTTCACAGTGGCAAAGGAGGAGATCTTTAAAGAGAGCTCAGATGTGAGCCTAAGATGCAGGCTCTCTACTGCTTAAGAGTGGTGGGCCCTTGCTTACTTTTAAGTTTCTTTCTCCATCTATCAAATGGGAATTATGGTAGGCTGATTCATAGGTTTGCTTTAAAGGTTAACTATGCTTTTGCCCAGTACTTGGTGCAAACAAAGTATGTATTGTGTAAGCATTTTTATAATTAGGAGAAAGAGTTTAGAAACATCCCAAGATAGTATATGATTATGTTCTGGAAGGATGGCAGAGCAAGTGTTAGAAGAATTCTGAAGAGCACAGCTGTCTGTGCAAGCAGGAAAGTATTATATTCAGTAGTAGCACTGGTGCTTGGATAGAGACCCTTGGGAAGGTTTTCACACAGGGTGGAAACTACAGCTCAAGCAAAAATGGAGAGGAGGAAGAAGCATGGTGTGCAGGAAGACTTTTTACTGGTATATTGGTGAGCATATTAAGAAGAGTTCAATGTACACAGTTGGAGAAATTACCCATAATCTGGGATAAGATGCGGTTTGAGGTCCATCTGACCACAGGACAGTCAGTCTCTCAAGAGTGCTCAGTTTATTTTCCTTCTTCACAACCAAAGCCCCACCCCAAGACACAGCGTCCACGTCTGTTCACAGTGATGACCCGGAGTATTCTTTTCATGTCTTTTCTTTAAACTTCAAGGTAGAAGGAAAACTTGACTTTTAATGAACAACAAAATGTTTGATATTATTATTAAAACTCTTCCTTGTTTTGCCTTGCCTCACAAGTATTCTAGTCCTGTATTTTGAGTAATAGTAATGGACACTACTTGATTTTGACGCCAGTATTTATTGAGGTAATTATATTTCTAAGGTATTTTTAAAACTTTGTTGGTGACTTTGTCTAGTTACTAAAGACTCTTTACATTTAGGTTAAGACTTAGGGCCAGCGCCATGGCTCAATAGGCTAATCCTCCGCCTGCAATGCCCACACCCCGGGTTCTAGTCCTGGTTGCTTCTCTTCTAGTCCAGTTCTCTGCTGTGGCCGGGGAAGGCAGTGGAGGATTGCCCAAGTGCTTGGGCCCTGCACCCACATGGAAGACCAGGAGAAGCACCTGGCTCCTGGCTTCGGATCAAAAAAGACTTAGGAATGATTCCTCATGGATTGTGCTCTTTTGAGTGTTTTACTGGGAGACTAGAATGCAGTGATGACAGGGTCTACCTGGGGACTTATGTTAGAGCGAGTTAAATATCTACCCTGGGTAGAGTGAATAATGTGCATTGTCTGCATCTGTTAATATATATCCCTTTGTTTTTACTTAAGGTTCATGAGCTACTTTGAAAAATTTTTTCATGAGATATTTATCCAGTAGCACAAGTGATATAAGTTGAATGCTTTTATCAAGAATAAATTTCCGGCCGGCGCCACAGCTCACTAGGCTAATCCTCCGCCTTGCGGCGCCGGCACACCGGGTTCTAGTCCTGGTCGGGGTGCCGGATTCTGTCCCGGTTGCCCCTCTTCCAGGCCAGCTCTCTGCTGTGGCCAGGGAGTGCAGTGGAGGATGACCCCAGTACTTGGGCCCTGCACCCCATGGGAGACCAGGAGAAGCACCTGGCTCCTGCCATCGGATCAGCGCAGTGCGCTGGCTGCAGTGCACCGGCTGCGGCGGCCATTGGAGGGTGAACCAACGGCAAAGGAAGACCTTTCTCTCTGTCTCTCTCTCACACTGTCCACTCTGCCTGTGGAAAAAAAAAAAAAAAAAAGAATAAATTTCCAGAAAATTTTACCTGCAAGTTTAAAGGATCAGTACTTATATTGCTCATGTTCAATCTCTTTGAAATAAATTGGCACAATTTTACTGCTTTCTCTCAAATAGTAAAAAGCTTTTCTTGTATTTTTTTTTTGTTAATTCTTTTTTTTATTATTATTTGACAGATAGAGTTAGACAGTGAGAGAGAGAGACAGAAAGGTCTTCCTTCCGTTGGTTCACCCCCAAAATGGTCACTACGGCCAGAGCTGTGCTGATCCGAAGCCAGGAGCCAGGTGCTTCCTCCTGGTCTCCCATGTGGGTGCAGGGCCCAAGGGCCTGGGCCATCCTCCACTGCACTTCCGGGCCACAACAAAGAGCTGGACTGGAAGAGGAGCAAACTGGCACTAGAAGCCGGTGCCCATATGGGATGCTGGCACCGCAGGCGGAGGATTAACCATGTAAGCCATGGCGCCGGCCCCCTATTTTTGTTAATTCTAATAATGCGCAAGATTGGTCTGGTGAATATATTTAAGATGCCTCATTCATAAGCTTGAATATATTTTTGAAATCTTGTATGAATGTGTTTCTAAAAACTAACAGATCATAGACTATTTTTATTTTCTTTTTTTGAGTATTTTCTCAATATCTGATATTTCAAAGATATAATTCACCTAAGTACCATCTTCAGATGTATCAGTTCTGTCATTTTTACATTAGACACAAGAAATATTTGACAGATTTTACTTTTAGAAATCTTTATTTTCTTTATAAGTGAACTTTGATCTCAGAAGTGGATTCTAGCCAGAAATATGCATTTCATACTTCTTTGAAATTGTTACTCACATTATAAAAACTATGATATTTTGACTTTTTTTACTTTATAGAGCTTAATTTTCTAGGACTTTGCTGTTGAAGAGTATTTTATTATTCCTTTTTGTTTAAAGGTTCTGTATGTGTATACAACTGTCAGACCATTAGTTTTTGAGTGTGGATACCATGTGAGCTAACAGGAATAAAAACTGTTATGTTCCCCATAAATTAAGGTGCTGACAAAACTGGAAGTGATTTTTGATGGAAATATAAATCAACTACTACGCTAACTCAATCCAGTGTTCCTGTGTTAAATGAGTGGATATGCCACAGTACATGGGATAAAATAATTTCATTTTAAATTATCCCGATGCTGTAGAACTATAGTAGAAAAATAACAGGTGGCTTCTGAGATGTTTTGTGTAAATTAGGTTTCTATTATTTGTTATGTAGTGAATAGTTGTGTAGTTAATTTTGTTTTAAGGGACTTTTGATATTTTAGAACTAAAGTCTTGGACTCTGGGTGAAGATGGTCAGTTTGTTCTCCTGCATTCTACCCAGAAAACACTTTGACTTCAGAAATGACCAAAGGTTCTGATGCTCCAGTATAATTATGATTGCATGAGGATTTGTTGAAAATTTAGTCTTCCAAGTTTATTTTAAATTCATAGGGCCTGAAACAGTTTAATATCATCAATCCATTTTATTGAAAGGAGGTAGGAAAAACCCTCCTGAACCACTTCAGAAGGATCTAACTTCCCTCAGCTGTTTCTAGGAAATAGTGTCCTACAATTCCTGAGAGTTTTCCACTCCATTCTCTTTCTTTGGCATTAATACCTGCTAGAGTAATTTCACAAAATATGTTTTATTCCCTGATGTGAAGAACTGGGATAAAGAGTATATACAGCACTCACTTCATTAGGAAACAAAGAGATAAGATCATCTAAATTCATCCTCTGTTAATTTATGCTTTCTATGAAATTTTTACCATATTGCCATGAATTTGTTCCACAGGTGTTTTTGAAAATATATACTCTGTGAAGAGCCTTAGGCTAGAGTTATAATTTTATAAGCAGACTGAACCAGGTCAACTGTATTCTTCGTCCTTTTCTGCCAATTAACTAGTTATATGACTACACAAGTCTCAATCCCTCCAAGCCTTATTTATTTCATGTGTACTTTTAGTGACTTGGAATATATGATATAGAGATATATAGCTATAAAATTGCATCATCCTATGTGGGAATTTCCCTAACAGTTTTAGAGCATAGTGATTTATTTTTCAATGTGTCTCGTTTTTTTCTGTTGCAACATAAACTGCTACAGGAGGAAAATTCTCACTTTCAATGCCATATGCTTTTCTTTTCCCCATAAAGTTGCAAGTTTAGCTTCATAGCCTCTGGACCAAGAGAGAACTAGGGGTTGTTCCCTTTTCTTATCTCTTTAACCTTCCCTCCCTCTCTCCTTTTAAGCTCTTTCTGCATGGGAGGAACAAGTCCGTTGCTCTACTGAGGAATTATCTCAGTGTGTGGTTGGCTTGTTTGAATTATGCCAGTGTCTGAAAATTTACATGACATTTATGATTTAGAATAAAGTACTTATTTAATAACCTCTGTATAATTTAAGGTCAGCTTTTTCCCCTCAGACTAGCAAGGCATTGCTTTTCCCCTAAATCCTATTCCAAAGGACTGTATTTCCACCTGTCTTCCTATCAACACAGCTCTATATTCCCACTGAATTTTGCTTTAAATCACGTGTTTTCATTATGTCATGTATACAATAAGGTGCAACTACTATACATAGTCTGCTATCTATTGAAAAATACACATTCAACATAGAAGATGTTTTCATTTTCTTAAACTTCCCTTGTGCCTGATATGCTTTCTGCCTCTATAGATTAGCTTTCCTGTCCTTAGAAACTGATGTAGGATGAATCACAGAATAGTTGCTCATTTTTGTTTTCTTTCCTTGAACATTTAGTTTTTGGGGATTTTTCTGTGATTTTAGTGTATTATTTTCCAGATAACCTCTGGAGTTACTTGGAGTCAGGCAGAGGTTTCTTAGGACCCCAAAAGAATTACTGATAAAATGTAAAATAAAACATATTTGATTTTACTAAAAATTTAAAAATAATGTTGCTCTTCGAAAGAGATTATTTGCTAGCTCTGTGTATCTCTACCTGTTTCTCTGTATATCTGAAAAAAGACTGTGTATAGAATATGTGTTGAACTCTTGCAACTCAGTAAATCAGACAATCCAAGTAGGAATAAACAAAATATCTAAAGATATATTTCACACAAGAAGATATAAAATGGCCAATAAACAGATGAAAAAGTGTTTATTATTTACAAAATTATGTACAAAATTGATATTAACCCTATTATTCACCAAAATAATGAAATTTTAAAACCACAGTGTGATTTCAATATATAAATACTAGAATAGCTAAATAATAAAGGATGGCAATACTAAGTTGTGGACACATTGTGAAGCAACTGGAACACTTATACATTGGCGGTGGGAATGTACTAATTTGAACACCTGGTTGGTACTTCTGTTAATGTTAAGAATAGTCTTTCCATACAACCTACACATTTCATCTCCAGATGAAATGAAAATATATGTACAAAGATTTTTACATGAAAATTAATAAAAGATTTACTCATAATAGAAAATTAAAAGCAACCCAAATATATAAAAACACCCTTTGAAAATTCACTGCTTTGAAATAGAAAATCTGTGAAAGAGAAAGAAAGAGAGAACAATGCTATTTAAAACTAATATATGACTGGCACCGCGGCTCATTAGGCTAATCCTCCGCCTGTGGCATTAGCACCCCGGGTTCTAGTCCCGGTCGGGGTGCTGGATTCTGTCCTGGTTGCTCTTCTTCCAGTCCAGCTGTCTGCTATGGCCCGGGAGTGCAGTGGAGGATGGCCCAAGTGGTTGGGTCCCTGTACCCGCATGTGAGACCAGGAGGAAGCACCTGACTCGGGGCTTCGGATTGCGCACCGGCCATAAAGCACCGGTTGTAGAGGTCATTTTGGGGGTGAACCAACGGAAGGAAGACCTTTCTCTCTGTCTCTCTCTCTCGCACTGTCTAACTCTGCCTGTCAAAAAATAAATAAATAAATCAAAAAACTAATATATGTAACCTTACATCAGAATAAGGGGAATATATTTGGAAAGATTTATAAAAGTGACAAGAAATCTGTTGGGTGGGTGGCTTCAGGTGGTCCCCTGGGCTTAGCTGCTGCTCTATGCCTTTCTCTATATTCTGTTCTCTCTGGGTGTTGACTTAATCCCCAGCCAGTAATGTGATGGCTGCTTTGGTTCCAGGCAAACTATCTGGCAGCAACTGTGTCTCTTCCTGCAAACTTCCTTCTTCATTTCTTTTTTTTTAACTTTTATTTAATGAATATAAATTTCCAAAGTACAGCAAATGGACCACAATGGCTTCCCCCCCATAACGTCCCTCCCACCCACAACCCTCTTCCCTTTCCCACTACCTCTCCCCTTCCATTCACATCAAGATTCATTTTCGATTCTCTTTATATACAGAAGATCAGTTTAGCATACATTAAGTAAAGATTTCAACAGTTTGCTCCCACACAGAAACATAAAGTAAAAAATACTGTTTGAGTACTAGTTATAGCATTAAATCTCAAGGTACAGCACACTAAGGACAAAGATCCTACATGAAGAGTAAGTGCACAGTGACTCCTGTTGTTGACTTAACAAATTGACACTCTTGTTTATGGCATCAGTAATCACCCTAGGCTCTTGTCATGAGCTGCCAAGCCTATGGAAGCCCCCTGAGTTCACTGACTCCGATCATATTTAGACAAGGCCATGGTCAAAGTGGAAGTTCTCTCCTCCCTTCAGAGAAAGGTACCTCCTTCTTTGATGATCTGTTCTTTCCACTGGGATCTCACTGGCGGAGATCTTTCATTTAGTTGTTTTTTTTTTTTTTTTTTTTTTCCCAGAGTGTCTTGGCTTTCCATGCCTGAAATAGTCTCATGGGCTTTTCAGCTGGATCCGCATGCCTTAAGGGCTGATTGTGAGGCCAGAGTGCTGTTTAGGACATCTGCGATTCTATGGGTCTGCTGTGTATCTCACTTCCCATGTTGGATCATTCTCTCCCTTTTTGATTCTATCAGCTAGTATTTGCAGACACTAGTCTTGTTTATGTGATCCCTTTGGTTCTTAGTCCTATCATTATGATCAATTGTGAACAGAAATTGATCACTGGGACTAGTGAGATGGCATTGGTACATGCCACCCTGATGGGATTGAATTGGAATCCCCTGGTATGTTTCTAACTCTACCGTTTGAGGTAAGTCAGCTTGAGCATGTCCCGAATTGCACATCTCTTCCCTCTCTTATTCCCACTCTTATATTTAACAGCGATCACTTTTCAGTTAAGTTTCAGCACTTAAGAAGAATTGTGTATTGATTATAGTATTCAACCAAAAGTATTAAGTAGAACAAACGAAAAAATACTAAGAGGGATAATGTAGTAAGTTGCTCATCAACAGTCAGGGTGAGGGCTGATCAAGTCACCATTTCTCATAGTGTTCATTTCACTTTAACAGGTTTCCTTTTTGGTGCTCAGTTAGTTGTCACCTATCAAGGAGAACATTGGTATTTGTCCCTTTGGGGCTTCTTCATTTCTTAACTAGTAGTAGATCCCATGAGCATCCCTTATCCAGCCCAGTCAATAGCAAGGAATGTGGACTCCATGAATGATGGCCTGAGACTAAATCAGAATCCAGTTGCTATTGCTAAATATGGAATCACCTTTCTCTGAAGCCCATAGCATAGTGGGGGAGACCGGGGGTAGACGTGCAGAATGGCTCACGTATTAAGGACAAGGAAGGGGAAAATGAATGTTGTGTAAGGAAGTAACAGTGTTTGTTAATATTTGATTTAAAGATCTGTCATGATGTTCTTGGTCATGTGGGAAGTAGGTTGGAGAAGAAAGCTGAGATTGTATGCACAACTTGTTACTGTGGGAGTGTGTGCAAAAATAGTTGACAGAGGGTATCCTAGGACAAGGGTGAAGGAAGAAATTTAGTCTACTTCTTGATTCATTGGAACCATTGAAAGTGGGCTCACACACAAGTAATGACAAGCAAAGCCAGGCACATTTGAGGCTCAAGGGGTTGGGGGCAGGAGGCAAAAGTCAGTGTTGGCAGTGGTCTTGAATCCAAGCAGGCAAATTCCATTGCAGTTTGCCCATCTGTGAAATCAGGACCTCGGGCAGGAAGATTTTAATGTTTTGCTTGTTAAGACAGAAGCCAAAACAGTAATTATTCTCTGCTTTTTAAAGGTGTTCTCAAGTACTCTGGATTCTGTGTCCAGGATAGGAGGCATTCCTCAACCCCCTCCCATCCATTATTTCCTCCAATAAAATCCTGGATCTGCAGTAGTTCCTTCATGAATGCCTGTTGATTGAATTAATTCTCGCACCTTTCTCTGCAGTGTAACAGTCATTCATCAAACTCTGTTTACCAAATGATATGAAATACTGTTTTGCGAGTCACAGCTCTGGATGTAAACTGTGCTACCTGATCTTGTATGTTGAGTCTAGTAGGGGCAATAACATAAGTACTAGAAGAGTTTAATACCACACAGACTATGATGAAATGTGTAGTGCACATTTCACAGTGGCATAGGTCAAAATGCCAGGCAGGTACTGAATCAGAAACCTCATTCTAGCAGTGGAGTGAGTATGGAGGAGAGAATGACCTTGTATTTCTACTTTTCAATTCACTCCTGCCTTGGTCTGAGAACTGGGAAAGGGCTGATCCAGCAGGGGGATGGGTTCAATGAGCACAGAAGTGGGAGACAGAGAAATCACATCCAAGAGAACTAAGAATGGGATGCTGATACCTGCTTAAGAGGTAACTGAGCAGTGGATCTGGAGAGGAGGTGAGAGGCTGGAAGGAGAAAAATATTTTGGCATTAACTCCATTGAGATAACACAAGAATTTAATAACGGAAGAAACACTGTTTCTAAAGGAGTATGTTTTGTGTTTTACATTTCTGGCATTCTATACTCATTGTAGAACATCTGAAAAATGACAAGAAAAATATTCTGGAAAATAAAAATCAAGATAGTCCAACCATCCACTGAACATTTGATGAATTTCTAGCTTTTTTTTTTTTTTTCCCACAGGCAGAGTGGACAGTGAGAGAGAGAGACAGAGAGAAAGGTCTTGCTTTTGCTGTTGGTTCACCCTCCAATGGCCGCCGCGGCCAGCGCACCGCGCTGATCCAAAGGCAGGAGCCAGGTGTTTCTCCTGGTCTCCCATGAGTGCAGGGCCCAAGCACTTGGGCCATCCTCCACTGCACTCCTGGGCCATAGTAGAGA
Organism: Oryctolagus cuniculus; assembly: GCF_964237555.1. Lineage (NCBI taxonomy): Eukaryota > Metazoa > Chordata > Mammalia > Lagomorpha > Leporidae > Oryctolagus > Oryctolagus cuniculus. The sequence continues at coordinate 123,288,137 of NC_091433.1, read as the reverse complement.
GCTGGCCTGGAAGAGGGGAAACTGGGACAGAATCCGGCGCCCCGACCGGAACTAGAACCTGGTGTGCCGGCGCCGCAAGGCGGAGGATTAGCCTATTGAGCCGTGGCGCCGGCTGAATTTCTAGCTTCTTATTTACTCATGTGAGTTTTTAGCTTGCCATATAGTAAGTTCTTTTTAAAGCATATTTGAGATCATATGTGTATATGATTTTATATCCTGTTTTCTAACTAAATATATTTAAGCATTTCCTGGGATCACAAAAATTCTTCCTCCACATTAATTTCTGTATGACATTACATTGATTGGAGTCCTAGTTTGTAGTTTTTGGTTGTCTGCAAAGACAAAATGTTTGGGTTGTTCAGCCTTCGAATATAGACTGTGTCACAAGCAGAGACTGATTTAAGGGGCCTGGGAGACTGCCTCAGAAGAAAAGGTGGCCAACATCTATGGAGCTGTGTGTTTGTTTATATTTATATCTGTATTTTTACTTAAATGGTAGCATAATTTTCTAGATATCATTTTCACTTTTCATATAGTTTAGAGTTATCTCCATCCTGGTACATGAAGATATTAAGGATTATTTTTTAATTGCTGCCTGTTGTTTTATGTGTAGTTGTATTATGGTTTATTTATCTTATGTTTTCATAGATATTGTCTGTTGTTGTTTTGCTATTTTAAATAATGTTGTGATGAACAACTGTATACAGGTTCCTTGTCAATATACTAAATATGTTTTTTTAAAAAGTACACTGATAGGGGCCAGCTCTGTGGCTTAGTGGGTAAAAGTTGCTACCTGTGGTGCTGGCATTCATATGGGTGCCAGTTTGAGTCCTGCCTGCTTCACTTCCTATCCAGCTTTCTGCTGTGGCCGGGGAAAGCAGAGGAAGATGGTCCAAGTCCTTGGGCCCCTGCACCTGCATGAGAGACCTGGAAGAAGCTCCTGGCTCCTGGCTTTGGATCAGCGCAGCTCCGACCATTGCAGCCATCTGAGGAATGACCCAGTGGATGGAAAACATCTGTCTCTGCCTCTCTGTAACTCTGCTTTTCAAATAAATAAATAAATCTTTTAAAAAAATACACTGGTATGAACGCAATTATTAGATCATAAGGTATGTACATTTTAGATTTTAATAGTGCCAATTTGTTCTTTCAAATGGTAGCACCAGTTAATATTCCACCAGCTGATATGAAAGTGCACAATTCTTTATTCCTGTGTAAATACATGATTTTTTTTTTTGTTTCAGGATTTTTAAAATTCACATTAATAGAAAGAGACTAGATTGCATGTATTTCATAGAAGTCTAATTCTAAGATAACAGTAATTCTGTCCCTCAACTCCCCTCCTTCCTTCCTTTATTTCTTTATTTTTTGCAAAAACATTATTTCTTTTTTGATGAACCCACTTTATTTTCACTTTTTTAAAATTTTATTTTATTTTTTTTTTAAGATTTATTTATTTTACTTGAAAGTCACAGTTACATCCACTGGTTCACTCCCCAGCTGGCCACAACAGCCAGAGCTGCGCCGATCAGAACCCAGGAGCCAGGAGCTTCTTCAGGTCACCCACAGGGTTCCAGGGGCCCAAGGACTTGGGCCGTCTTCTACTGCTCTCCCAGGCTATAGCTGAGAGCTGGATCAGAAGTGGAGCAAGTGGGTCTGGAACCAGCACCCATACGGGATGCCAGCACTACAGGCGGTGGTTTTACTCACTACACCACAGTTGCCAGCCCCTTAAATTTTATTTAAATTATACAAGTTTCATGTCCTTCATATATACAAATTTAGTAACATAGTGATATTCTTCCCCACCCCCTGCCCACACGCCATCACTTCCTCCTTCTCCCTCTCACATTCTGACCCTTAATTTTTACATAGGTCTATTTTCAGCTTATTTCACAATTGTATAGTTAACTCTACACTTAGTAAAAGAGTTCAACAAACAGTATGAAGAAAAAATAAAAAAAAGAAAACAGATGATTTTAAACTTTTAAACATTTGCTGAGTAATAGGTGAAAAGGCTGTTTCTGTTTTTAGGTTAATTTGTTTCCCTAACATCTGGAAAAATTGATTGTCTTTGTTTTTTGATCTAATGGCCTAATGCCTCTGCTGTGATGAGTGTATTCATATCTTTGCCCAGGATTTTCGAGTGAGTTATTTATCTTAATTTATAGATCTCTTGATGTTCTTTGGATATAAAGAGTTTTATTGTATATTCTTTAATGATATAATACTATCACTGCTATAAAAAATAAGTATATTGTGATATCTAGTGCATAAGAGTGTTTCTTACTCTGAAATTTCTTATCTATTTTGTATATTTTCAGAAGAATATAATAACCAGATTTTGAAATTTCATAAATAGCAGTCTTGGCATTTTAACTAGTATTTAAGATAATATTGATGGAGAAATGACAATGTTATATCTCATAATTTTCTATTAGCATATCTATTCAACTCTTTTAGGATATTCTAAAGAGCTTTCTTCATAGAATGAGATCTTACTTCGTGTTAAGTTTATAAACATATCTACTTTTTATCACTGTTGGGCAAGGAACTTTTCTTTCTTCTACATGTACTAACAGGTTATTGCTCATTCAGAAATTGTATCTTTTGGATTTTCGATTTGCTTTTGTGTTCATTTTGTTGGAATATTTTATGGATTAAAGAATTTGTCCCTTTTTGTTTTTTAAAGATTTATTTATTTGAAATTCAGAGTTACACAGAGAGAGGAGAGGCAGAGAGAGAGAGAGGGAGGGGTCTTCCATCCACTGGTTCACTCCCCAATTGGCCACAATGGCTGGAACTGTGCTGATCCGAAGCCAGGAGCCAGGAGCTTCTTCCGGGTCTCCCACGTGGGTGCAGGGGCTCAAGGACTTGGGCCATCTTCTACTGCTTTCCCAGGCCATAGCAGAGAGCTGGATCGGAAGTGGAGCAGCTGGGTCTCAAACCAGCACCCATATGGGATGCCGGTGCTTCAGGCTAGGGCTTTAACCCACTGTGCCACAGCACCACCTCCCCCGCCTTATGTTTTTCTTAAACCAATTTGTCTTATAGTTTACAAATACACACACACACAGACATGCACACACGTGTTACTGACCAGAAAATGATAGAGTATAATACATTTTTTTTTCTTGTTTCCTTTAATTTTAAAAGAAAAAAAATTTTTGCTCCAACTTGACTTAGTGTTAATGAGGTGAGATACTTTCCACATCCAAAATACATTATCTGTATTATGGCCTAAACTTTGCTTGCTTCTAACGTTATTCTCAGTATCCACCTCTTTCATAGTAACCCAAGAATGTCACCGTTTCTCTACTAATAATTTGTATATTTGTGAATCTTCCTTTTTGTAGTGGTACAATGTTTACATAGATTTCATATATTAACTTACAGATATTTACTTGGTATGTTTCTAGGCCTTTTTGAATATTCCATGATGATTTTTTTGGTGTTGCTGTTATGTGACTCCTCAAAGGCTTGAGTCATACCTCTTCTAGATCTTGAGCTGTTGAGTGAGCAGTGATCCAAATATGTTGATACATATTTAGTGATAATGCTCGGGATTTTAAACTGTTGAAATTTGTCTAAATGACTTTACACTTGGGTATTGGCTACCTTAACTATTTTATCATTTCCATATTCAAGTTGCTATGCTACACATTTCCATCCAACTTCTGGAATTTTTTTTAAGATTTATTTATTCACCTGAAAGGCAGAGTCACAGAGAGGCAGAGGCAGAGAGAGATCTTCTGTCTGCTGGTTCACCCCTGAAATGGCTGGATCTGGGCTGATCCAAAGCCAGAAGCCAGGAGCTTCTTCCAGGTCTCCCACGCGGGTGCAGGGGCCCAAGGATGTAGGCCATCCTCTACTGTTTTCCCAGGTCATAGCAGAGAGCTGGATTGGAAGTGGAGTGGGCAGGGACTTGAACCAGTGCCTATATGGGGTGCTGGCACTGCAGGTGCCTGCTTTATCCACTATGCCACAGCGCAGGCCCCATAATTTTTTAAAAATGATTGTGTTCGGTATTAATATGGTAGCCAGTTTAGTCACACTAAAAATATTTTTGAAATCTTGAGTTTTTGCCTATAATTTAATTTTTGAAAAAGAACCATCTTTTTCAACATTTAAGGGACACCAAACTTCGGTACTTTCTTCACGATTTTTTGTTAAAATAAAAAGTGGTTATTTTTTTTTGAAAACATTTCACTGATTATGCTAATTGTGAAAATGGGATAAGTGCCTTGAATTGTAATTACTCATTTGGTATAGGCTTTACATATTTATATAAGTATAGATTTATCATTAATGAACCCATCTCTTTAAAAACCTGTGCTTCACAATAAGATAGTTTCAGTAGATACAGTTTTACTGTTTCCAAACCAGACATTTTTTCTTTGTAGAATATTAATTGAGTGTGGATATGAAATTAGCAGCAAGCAGTAAATCATGGTTCATGGAGTTGCAAGATACTTTTAATAATGTTGAATCACTGAATCAAGTTTAAAAATGTTTTTAACTGTAATAGTTTTATATTTTTCTAAGTGGTTACAACACTGAGGAGTTACAGTACTACCACCATCATACATTTGAACAGAACTGTCCAAGAGCAGAGTATAGCTGTTCTCTGCTGTAGCTTGCTCAGCTAATTTGAGATGAGTCTACTGATCTGATAACATTTTCTTGATGCATGAATGCCTTTGGAAAGACAGTTTTGTTTGCTTTTGCTGTTCACAAACAGGTGAACTCGTAAGTCTAGATATATTACATTTTACTGTTGGTCATTTTATCACATAGTTGTAAAACAGTTCTTATCTGGAAAAGTTCATATCTAAAATACTCCTTTTGCATATACATTTAGATGTTTAATATTAAAATTATAAAATATTTCAACAGGTAGGATGCTGACTTTGAATACTTTGTCTTTTGTTTATTATAACTATATAGTAATCTATGTACTGTTATTACTTTGTCCTTCTTTCTAGAAAGTACAAATGTTTAATAATTTAAAAATATAAATAAGTTTATATGTTGAAAACTGCAAAACATCATTGAGAGAAGTTTAAGAAGACCTTAATAAATAAATAAAAGACATTGGTTTTCACAGATGAGAAGTCTTAGTATTATTAGACAGTATATTGATCCACAGATTCAATTCTATTGCTATCAAAAACCCTTTTGCTTTTTTCAGTAATTGACATGTTCATTCTAAAATTCTCGTGTAAAGCAAGAATATCGTAAAATAATTTTAAGAACAAAGACTCAAACTTGTGAATTTCAGACCATAATTGCAAAACTATGCTAATCAAGACCATGTGGTGTCGGTGTAAGCATAGACATACAGATACGTGGAATAGACTTGAACATTCATAAATAAACACATATATTTAAAACAGTTGAATTTTCAAAAAGGGTGACAAGATAATTCAATGAAGGAAACAATAGTCATTTTAACAAATGCTGGGACAACTGAATGTTTCCATAAAAGTTAATGTTCCTATAAAAGTTAATTCGAATTGTATCATAGACTTGATGTAAGAACAAACTATAAAACTTTTAGAAGAAATCAACAGTGTAAATCTTAGTGATCTTGGATTAGGGAGTACTTTCTTAGATATGACATTCAAAACATAAGCAACAAAAGAAGCAGTCATAAATTGATTGGACTCCATCAATAAATAAATATCAGTGGATACCACTGAGGAAGTGAAAAGAAAACCCACAGAATGGGGAAAATATATATCATATCAGTGAGACTCTATGCACCAAGTTATATAAAAATATTATAATTTAATAATCATTAGAGGCCGGCGCTGCGGCTCACTTGGCTAATCCTCTGCCTGCGGCGCTGGCACCCCGGGGTTCTAGTCCCGGTTGGGGCCCCGATTCTGTCCCGGTTGCTCCTCTTCCAGTCCAGCTCTCTGCTGTGGCACAGGAAGGCAGTGGAGGATGGCCCAAGTGCTTGGGCCCTGCACCCGCATGGGAGACCAGGAGGAAGCACCTCGCTGCCGGCTTCGGATTGGTGCAGTGTGCCAGCCATAGTGGCCATTTGTGGGGTGAACCAATGGAAAGGAAGACCTTTCTCTCTGTCTCTCTCTCTCACTGTCTAACTCTGCCTGTCAAAATAATAATAATAATAATCATTAGAAACTCTAAATAAAAAATGGGCAAGATTTAAAAAGTTTCTCCATAGGAGGTATGCAAGTGTCACATAATCATATGAGAAGATGCTTAGTATCGTTAATCATTAGATGAAAGCAAATCTAAACCACAGTGGAATACCAGTTTACACCCCCTCTTCTGGTTCTCATCAAAAAGATGGTGAGGTCATGGAGAAATTGAAATACTTATACGTGGCTGGTGGGACAGTAAGCTGGTACTGTCACACTGGAAAATAGTTTGGTAATTTCTTCATAAGTTAAATGTAGAATTACCTTAAGACCCCAACAGTTCTATTAAGTGAATACTGAAGAGAAATGAAGATGTATGCCCAGACAAAGCCTTGTACATTTGTATTCTTACTGGCATTATTCATTATAAACAAAATTTGGAAGAAGTAATGTCTGTTAATTGAAGAATTGTTAGATAAATTATAATCTATACAATGTGATAATATTCAAACATAAGCAGAAACCAGTCCTGATGTATATGAAAATACAGCTTAGAAAAAATATGCTTAATGAGAGGAGCAAAGCATCACATACTGTAATTCCATTTATATAAAATTCAACATGAGAAAATCTATATATATATAGAAACTAGAGTAGTGTTAGGTGTTTGGAGAAGGGAGGAGTGGACAGTTAATGCTAAAAGCTTTATTTTGTGCCGATGAAAATGCTGGAAATAGTGGTGATGGTGTACTGGTTTTGCACATAAAGAAACCCTCTACACTGAGTTAGGTCCTTTAAAGTGGTGAATATTATGCCGCCTGAGTTATGTCTCAATGTAAAGTCAGGTGGGTGTTACGGCACAACAGGTTAAGCTGCTTTGTGATGACTGCATGCCATATCAGAGTGCCAGTTAGAGTCCTGGCTACTCTGTTTCTGATTTAACTTCCTGCTATTACACCCTGGGAAACAGCAGATGATGGCTGCAATGCTTGAATTTCTTCCACCTATATGGTAGACCTGGATTTGGTTCAGCCTGGCCCAGCCCTGGCTATTGCACACATTTTTTAACTGAATCAGTAGATGCAAGATAGATTTCGCCTGCAAGGTCTGGACCCCTACCCAGTCCCCAGCCTTTCAAGTAGGTGAAAATAAATGAAACATTAAAAAAGTAAGACAGTGGGGTAGATGTGGTACAGCTTGTTAGGCTGGTACGTGGAAAACCTGCATTATATATCAGTGACTGAGATCAACTTCCAGCTTCTCTGCTTCTGATCTGATCCAGTCTCCTGCAGACATTTGGGTTCCTGCCATACACATTGGAGAACTGTATGGAGTTCCCAGCTCCTTTTTTTTTAAAAAAAAAAAAAAAAGATTTATTTTATTTATTTGAAAGAGTTACAGAGAGAGGTAGAGACATCCAATGGTTCACTCCCCATATGGCTGCAAAGGCCGGAGCTGTGCTGATCCGGAGCCAGGAGCCAGGAGCTTCCTCTGGGTCTCCCACATGGGTGCAGGGGCCCAAGGACTTGGGACATCTTCTACTGCTTTCCCAGGCCATAGCAAAGAGCTGGATTGGAAGAGGAGAAGCCGGGACTAGAACCAGTGGTCATATGTGATGCCGGTGCTACAGGCCAGGACTTTAACCCACTGTGCCACAGCGCCGGCCCCTCCCAGCTCCTGGTTTAAGCCTCACCAGTCCCTGGCTATGTGGCCATCTGGGTAAAGAACCAGTGAACGGAAAATCTACCACTTTGCATTTTAAATAAGTATTTTTAAAATAAATAATTTTGGTTTTGTTTTTTCACTTAAAAAGTACAAATTACTGAATTTTAAATCATATTTTTCAAAAGAATTGGACATAAATCTATTATACATCATAGTGTAGAATTGTACTGCTTATATAAATTATTTCACATTGAAAATGGTATTTAATTATTATGCTTATATCCAGCCATAATTTAGCTGAGAAGACATTTCTTTGTTGCCTTTGTTATATAAAGTACGCTACTTGGGATACCTTGAGACATCTAACCTTGTAATGAGAAAGACTGACCCATAGATATCTAAAGAATATGATATGGATGGAGAGTGTATACAAAGTTATGGGTAGCAGTGATGAAGTGCTTAAAGTGAAGCATTGCTAGAAAAAGATTAAGAAGATTAATTTTGAATGGGAAGTTGAAGAACATGTACAAGTTCCCCATAAAGACAGATTAGGAAATAACATTCCAGATTCAGGACAAAGCATGATCGTGGGAATGTCACTCTCAATGTATATCAATAAATAATGCAGTTGTTGAAGTGCTTAGGGCGGGAATGGAGAGAGCAGGGCTGGCTGTATACAAGGGAGAGGACGTAGGAACCATCTCGTTGTGAGAGATTCAGGACAAAGGCAGACAAAGGTAAGAGCTTTGTCACTGTGGCCTCCTGTGTGAAACATAGCTTGGGAGTAAGCTGATGTGGGATTTTGATGCTGTAAAATGTGAAGAGCTTCCAGGACTTCAAGATTGGAGTCTTCAGTTGTGTTCGGTGTTGTTGGTATTCAAATGAGAAATTTTGGTGCTAAGATGGAGGTGATAATAATGTGGAATAGATGAACCTCTCAAGGATTTGCATTAAGTGTTTCCAGTATGGGGTCTGCATCCACCAGAATACTGACAATTAGAAGAAATAGAATGCAAAACAATTTGATGTGAAATAAGGCAGAGTATCATATTGAAGGTGTTTATCAGTGCCATCATGGAAATCAGCCAAAAGGGGGCAGGGGAAGCAACCTTGGAAGATAAAGAAATGTTACTGTTACTGTCATTTTTTTAAAGTTTTTTTTTTTTTTAATATGTAAAAGGCTGAGTCAGAGAGGGGAGAGGAGAGAGAGAAGGTGGGGAGAGAGGGAGAGGTCTTCCATCCTCTAGTTTATTCCCCAAATGGCTGGGCTAGAACTAGGAGCTTCATCTGGGTCTCCCACATGGGTGCAGGAGCCCAAGGACTTAGGCCATCTTTGGCTGCTTTCTCAGGTGCGTTACCAGGGAGCTGGATCAGAAGTGGAGCAGCCAGGACTCCAACTGGTACCCATATGGGATGTCAGCATTGCAGGCAGCAGTTCAACCCATTATGCAAGCATGCTGGCCACATTACTCTCATTTCAAGCTAATGATTTGGATTTATCCAGACTATAAAGAGGCAAAGAAAGGCATTTGGTAGGAACCAATGTTGTGATGTAGTAGGTTAAGCCACTGCATATGCTGCCAGCATCCTATATAGGTGCCAGTTAGATCCACTTCCAGTCTAGCTCCCTGCTAATGCACTTGGAAAAGCAGCAGAGGATGGCCCAAGTGCTTGGCCCCTGCCAACCATGTGGGAAACCTGGATGAAGCTCCTGGCTGTGGCCTATCCCTGCCCTGGCTGTTAGAGCCATTTTGAGAGTGAACCAGTTGATAGAAGAACTAATTGTCCCTGTCTGTCTGTCTGTCTGTCTCTGTTCTCTGTAGTTCAACCTTTCAAATAAAATGAATCTTTAAAAAAGAAAGGCAGATGGTAAGATCAAATTCCTGCATTTGTTCATAGCTACCACCAGGGAGGTTTCTGGGATCTGACAACCAACAGGAGAAAGGGAGGGTTAGTAACGCCAGAGCAGGTGAGGAAGGCTCCTTATGGCCACAGTTCTAGGATGGTAGCAGTCTTGTAGCTTGGCCTCGGGAGCTGCTGGAGCTGAGCTGGTGATGAGAAGAGACAGGAAAGTGGCCAGATTAGCAGCCGTCAGTGACCCCGGGACCAAGTCGTGGTCTGCTTGGAAGGCTTTCTGAGATGAGAGGCAAAGTCTGATGTTTCTTGATCCTGATTTCTGATATTTGAGTCAGCAGAATTTTGCTTCGAGCAGCATTCTTCATCTTACTACACTAATCGATTATAGGCGTGGGTAGCATGTGAAACATGAAGCTTCCTGAACTAAACTCTGACTCTTATGGTTTTAGTGGTGTGTGTAAAATATGCTTTCAGTGAAAGAGGGAAAAAGTAGTAATGTTTTGTTAATAGTATGTCTTATATCTCCCACAAAAGCAAAGATATTTTACTCGTACTATCAATGTGACTAGGAGAAACAGTTTATCAGTGATGGGGAAGCACATCTCTTTGTTGATACACTTTTTCTAGTTTCCACAGTGTTGTCGTGTATATATTCTGAGTTATGAGAGCTGGAAAAGGAGATGAGTAGAGCATAGGTTGCTGATTTCCCTCATTTTCTGCTGAAGACAGAATAAGGAGTTTGCCATTTGCAGTATTTCCAGAGGGAAAAGGTGATCAGATGTTCAGCGATCAGGGCTGTGAAAGATCAAAGTGAGGCCACTGTATTTGTGAACCAAGACTTAGACCTTGTGTTGATCTTTGCCAGAATAGCTGCAGCCAAGTGGTCACCAGAGAAATCTGATAGTATTGAAATGAGGAGTGGCTAGAAGAGAGGAATTAGAATTTGTCTCTAAACTAGTTTGGCAAGCTTGGACACTGAAAGGCAAAGGAGAGGAAAGTATTAAGGGAGGTGTGGTTTAGTTTGCTTTGCTTTGAATAAAGCAGATTGAGCATGGGAAAACTCCCAGGAGAGGGAGGTGGTCACTGGTGAATTCCTGTCCTAGAGTAGTTGGGAAAAAGTGGGTTTTAGAATTTTACCATTGTTTTTAAACTTTGTACTTCATCTGGCTAATTATGATGCTCTTACCCTATTGCTAAGCCCAAATTAGATAAAATTTGGTAGAAGAGAGAAACATAATACCAGTTTGGCCTCACTTTATATAACATATAGATTGCTAAAATACAGTTTTGTAATTATAACCACATTTCATAAACCACAACCATGAAGGAAGTTATACACTAAAAAAATCCTTCTGTAAAGTAAGTATTATCACTAGTTTTTATTTTTTAGCAAATAGATGTTTTTATATGTTTTGCTTGAGGAGAAGAATATTTGACTTAATGTACATCCCTTGTTTCATTCTTTCTTTTGTCTCACATGCAACAAATCAATTTGTAAGCATTAAAATGTGAGACAAGTTATGTTCTTAATTCTTAACACTGAATGAAAGTGTTGAAAACATGGGGAGTGTGTCCTCAGACATGAACAATAGACTTCTTTGCCGAAGTTTGGAAATAATAAAATGCTAAGGGTTTTTTTTTTTTTTTTTGCACTTATATACCTACTAATTAGGAAACTAAAGTTATTTCCATAGCAACAGAAATGGTCTCCTTACACATTTGTTTTATTTCTGCAAGAATGCACAGCAGTCTGTGTAGGAACATTAGTCTAAAGTTCCAGATAGGCAAGGTATGTGAGTGTTGACACATGTATGTGCTCCCAGAGGTATACCTACATTTGTAAATTGGATATGAGTAACTATAGTTTTCAAAGTAAAGATTTTAAAATTAACCCTTCAAATGAATGTTGAGAAGGCCTATAGGACTTTCCTTCTCGATTACATTATACATTTTGAGGGTTAATTTTTAAGTCATACATCCTGACTTTGGTAAAAGTGTGAAGAATTCTGCCACCATATCAAGATGTGCTTGAAGATGCAGAACTGACCAATTTTTGTCCCATTTCTTTTCAAATGAACATGGATAATGAGTAAATTAATTTGCCCATCTTAGCCTCATTGGTCTGTGTACATAAAATTGTAGGGCTGAACTCCATCCTTATGAAGTATTTCTTCCCTGGGCTTTAAGGGAGTGACTCCATGAGATGCTTGCGTAAACTCTTTGGAGTCTTCTTACCCCAGTGAATCCAATAATGTCCAAAAAGTATAAATTTGGCTTGTCTCTAGCATATGTCCTAAATGTAAATTATGTTTGCACCATTTGGAATTACAATTTAAAGGTGATTGTAGATGGATTTATTGAATGTTATTCAATACTTAAACAATTCCCTTCCTGACTATGTTCTTCTGGTTAACTAATTGATTTTTCTTTCACCATCATTGACTATTCTTGACATATGAACTTTCTAAACTCCTTTTTCTTGCTAGTTTCTGATGACATATTTTTTGAATCATCCATAAGCCTCCAGGCTGCTGCTTAAATCTCTACTGTCCTCCTGTCACAGAATTTAGTGTGTTCTCTCTGTCTTTGTTACTGAGTGTCATTTCTCCTATGTAAAATTGTAATGCATATGAACCAAGTTAATATTTCTTGGTTCTAAAATTTCATGCTGAAAAAAACATTGGATGTGTTTCTCCGACCACCACATTAAATCTTATGCCTTAGCCTTCCACTTAACATTTCTACATTCCAAACTAAAGTTCATATTCCAAAAGATACTCTTGTGCTTATTGAAGGGAACCTTCTGCCTTGACAAGTATGAATCATTACTTTCAGGAAAAATAAATAAATTAAAAAAGCCCTTTCTTTCGTGGGGGTCTTGGGCTTATTTTCTACCATCTATATAGGAGACCTGCATGTCCTGTTCGTGCATGTGAGGATGCAGCTTCCCTCTTTGCTGAATATCTGTCTCATCCTGTAAAATCATTACATTTCACTTTCCTCCTAATTTCTATAATCACTTCATTGTACCTCATTTATTTTTAAAGGATTATTGATATATTTGTTGTCTTGGTTGTAATGGTTTCTCTCATTACACAGACTCCACTTAACTGCCAATTTTAAGTGTTCTTAGAGCACAAATAAGCTTTGTTCATTTAAGTATACAATATAATTTATATCACAAAACTTAGCATAAGGTCAGTAAATGTAGGAATAATTAAATAAAATTATTCAATTTAAATGTATTAACACTTTAAAAATGAAATTTGTACAGTTTTTGTGTGTTTGGACTTAACAATATTATAGTATTTAAAGTATAGAGATAATTATTCTTTAATAATTAGAAAAATATACTGATTTCCCATGATATTTTCCTTTATTAGTCTTATATAACTTTTCAAAGATCATCAGGTGCCATCTTATGATATAAGATGATGATTATAAGATAAGATTCTGGTTATGATATAACCAGAATATACTGAGGATTACAAAATTTGGTACATGTGCTATAAATGATGAGAGATAAAAGTGACCGCTAAACTTTTGAGAACTTCCTAAAGACATGTTTCTCATGGATTCAGAGGTCTAGAAGAGCACTTTGTGCAATGCTTCATCAAAACGAGTTCTGTTCACAAATAAACTTGGGGAAATTAGTTTTTTTTTTTTTCCTTCTAAAATAGTATCTGAGAGTTTCTGCTATTTAATACACAAACAGCCCTTAAAGCAAAGTACACAAACACAATTAAATCACATTTCAGTGTTATATATCCAGATATCCTTTGTTCATTTGGCCATAAGCATCTAGGAGTCTGCCCTCCCTACCTGACCTTCCTGGAATTACTGGCATTCCGTAGAGTACCCCAAGGAAACACTGATCTGGATCCTATCTAAAGCTCTAGCCTAATTACATTTGTTGCACAAATACTATTATAACAAAGGATGTTGTTCTAAAGAGAGAAATTTTATCCCTCCTGTCGTCATTGTAGTGCAGATTGTATTTCTGTGTCTCAGGATTGTTCGTATTTATTTCCAGTGTGATTGTAAACACAGAATGTGTCCAGTTTCCTTTTATTTTATAAAGTAACAGTTTCTAGTTATTGACATTTGAAAATTATCATTCAATGGCTACACATTTAATTGCATTTTTCAAATTTAGATGGTTTCTGCAGTTTTTTGTAAATGATTTAGAAATGAACACCTTTGGACACATCATGTTCTATTTAAAAGTGAGCATAAAAGTTCTAAGTACAGATACTGAGTTGAAGGCTCTAGTGATTATGGCACATTGTTTATTATTACTCTTGAACCATCTATATGGATTCCTGCAATATTTAATTATATCCAGTTCCTCCACTGTCGTGCTAGCAATAGGTATTCTTTTTAAATTTAATTGACATGAAATGGAAAGTTACAGACAGGTATCTTTTTTCCTGTAAGCCTCATAGAGCTGAAGCTGTGGAAATTAGTTTATTTTAAAAATGATTTATGAATAACTTTTGCTATTGTTAACCCATGACCATCTAGATACACATGTGTATCCTCTGTTACTTATAATATTTTCCTCTTGAGTTATTTTTTCATTTTTGATAGTGTGCTTATTTTCTCCAATTTCTCAAATGCAGCACTCTTCCTGACTTTGTCATAATGGTGGCTGTGTTTTGAGTAACTTTACATTTTTGTCATTATTTGTTTCTTTTTTAAAAAAATTCATAGAGAAAGATTTTTCATTTCTGAATTTTGCTGCTGTTGTAGCTAACTAGTCATCTTGTTATAGCTGATTGATTAGCAAAAAATTTTGAAAAATTTCTGCAAAACAACCTAAGAAGAAATATGTGTGACTATTTCATTTGATTTTGACGAGGAAAGGCCTTTCTAAACATAAAAATAGAATGAAATTTTAAAGCATACATTTGATAGATTAAATATAATATAATTACAGTTTTTAAGAGAGTTTTACAAAGGCAAAATAAGGAGAAATTATTTGTGCAAAAATTTGAAAATGTATATGATGAATAAAGTTATACCAAGTATGTTTAATAGTTAATAGGATTTATAGGTGAATCAGTTAAAAGTCCCAAATATTCTTTCAGAAAGATAAATTAACTTTTTTTCAGTTCACATATTTTGCTTTTATAATCAGGAAAAAGTTTAGCAATTATGGTATTTACAACATAAAACTGGGCACCCTCCAGATTTTTGCCTTTGAAAGTCATTTGTTCTTAAGTTTGTCCTCCCTATCTGATTGGATATACCATTGCATGTTTAAATAAATGATAATTATCAGATATAAATGCTAGCAGCATTTAAGTTAGCAGCGTGAAGCCAGTTTTGAATTAGGAAGAGAAGCAAGGCTCGGAAAAGGTGTTTCAGAATTAATGAAAGATAGTGGCAGTGAGATGGTTAAGATTCTATTTTCTGTGTTCTGCAGACTCCAGTGTGGCTGCACGTTGTCAGCTCTGTTGAGGAGCTGAAGAAATGCCAGCCCAATTACCATGATTAGGCCTGCCTGGCCATACAGTCTCACTAATGGTGGTGGAATGTTTCACATAACACATAAGTGAACAGCTCTCAAGTTCTCTCCTGATTCAGGTCTTAACAGGTTAGCTAGATGGTACCTGGGTTTCTTGAAGGGACTCAATGTGGATAGATAATTTTCAGAGAGGCTGCACCTGTAATGACTGGCCTGAAGTAGCTGGACACTGAATAGTGTCTGCTGAAAGGGAAAGAAGTTGCCCCAAAATCAGAGATACAAAGAGAGCCATGCTTGGATTCATCCTATCAGGAGCTAAGTGATGAAATTAGTCACGAGTGCATGATCCATATTTTGTTGATTTTGATTATGTGTTCATCCCTATTAAGATGCAAGCTCTGTAATTTGTCACTGTCTAGACTGGTAGAAAGAGTGTAGGCAGATCCAGTCTAATTCTCCCGTGGACCATCCTTACTAATATATAGCTTCATTTTGAAATGCCAAGTAAGAACCAAAGAGATTCAGATATTTCTTGTACCAATGGTACCATTTTAAAATTACAAAATTGTGACAAATGTTTTTGTCTAATAATATTCAATGTTAAAATATATTGTATTATTAATATACAGAAAGGAAGACATATTGTATTATTAATATATTTTAATATAATTTTATTATAAAATTATATATATATTATAAATATATAAAATCATAAAATATATCAAAAATATGTCAGAGTTTTCCAAGCGATTACATTGACAAATATATTCAAGTGTCCTGAAGAGGTGTTGAGGGGGAGTGCATTTGCTTTTTAGTTCATCCTCCACCCTCCTCACCTCACCCCATGGGGATGAGTTCTCGTGTTGTTCACTTCCTTGATGTTACCTGAACTGCTCATGCTCTCCTGTGGTGTCTGTCACGGGACTGCAAATCCCTCTAACAAGTAGTTCTGTTGGTGAACAGCCACTCAGAAACTGTGACTTTGTATAATGGTGTTTTATACTTGTATATTGCAAATGAAAGATCTAGAATCATTTTACATATGCATGATTTAGTTCAGCTTTTGTAAATAAAATAGAATGTAGCAATTATTGATGCTACTTGTAGTAAGAAAATCAGTGACCATGTTCAGGCCAAGAGAGCGAAGATGTATTTCAACTCCATTTACTAAATATACAGGTATAAGGCCAGAATCACAAAAAGTTCTGTAGTGAACTCCCTAACAGAATGATTTGACCTTCCTGATCCATCAGTCTACCTTGCTCTAGAAATTAACAAGTCAATGAGCCAAAACTGTAAAAGCCCAATTTTCTTCTCTTTTCTTCAGGTTCCTGCCTCTCTGGGATTCAGCCACCTCTTCTCTCAGAATTCTCTGCCCATGCTCTCTTCCTACTTCTTGTGGTTTTGTATCACATTAAACCCTGTTATCCTTTTGCTCTTTTGGTATCAGTGTCTACATTTGGGGTGTTTTGTGTACATTTTGCAGTGATGAGAGGAATCATAAATCTGACCTTGAGAAAAAAAAAACAAACTTTAGGGGAGAATTGGCTTTACAGCATTGCAACCAAGGTGTTTTTCCCATAGGAATAAAATACGTTTTGATAATCAGATTTCATTCTTGCTGAACTTCCAAGGGAATACCCAGCAGCAAAGTCTATCTTCTGCATGAAAGTAAAGTGTGGGAACAGTAAGCACTGCTTTTACCTTTAGACCATAAATACTCATTGTATCAGTTACATTTACATCATAGAAGAACATAAAAATTCTGTTCAGTATCCATTTATTAAATTATTCACTCTATGTCTCTTTTTTCTCAGGAGGAGGTTATTCATATAACTTACTTGGATACCATTAGCCCCAAAGAAACTGTGGTTTTTGTGTAATAGTGTTTTATAATTGTATATTCCAAATTTAAAATTTAGGATCATTTTACATGTACATTATTTTGTTCAACTTTTCTAAGTAAAGGAGAATATAGCAATTACTGATTCTACTTGTAGTAGGAAATTTGGGTGACCATCTTCGCACCAAGGCAGCAAAGATCTATTTCAACTCAATTACTCAATGTACAGGTCTAAGACCAGAGTCTCAAAAAGCATGCATTAAAACATCAAGAGAGGGGCAGGTGTTTGGCATAGTATTTAAGACCTTCAAATGGCTGCCACAGCCAGCGCCGTGCCGATCCAAAGCCAGGAGCCAGGTGCCTCCTCCTGGTCTCCCACATGGGTGCAGGGGCCCAAGCACTTGGGCCATCTTCCACTGCCCTCCTGGGCCACAGCAGATAGCTGGACTGGGAGAGGAGCAACCAGGACTAGAACCCGGCGCCCATATGGGATGCCAACACTGCAGGCGGAGGATTATGACGCCGGCCTCTAAGACACTTTTTGGACGTCCACTTCCTGTATTGGTGTGTGTGGGTTCGAGTCTCCTTCTGATTCCACCTTCTTGCTAATTTGCACCCTAGTAGGCAATGAGTAATGGCCAAGTGATTGGGTCCCTGCTGCTCATGAGGGAGACCCGGATTCAGTTCCAGGCTCCTGGCTTCAGCCAGTCTACCCATGGTGGGCGTTTGGGCAGTGAGGAAGAGGATGGAAGATCAGAGAATGTTGTGGGGTGAGTAGGCTTGTGTGGTTGATATTTAGGTCACCTGGGATCTGAGTTTGGTGAGAAGGAAGAGGGGAACAGATTGCAGAAAGTCCTGGATTTGGCCTTCATTTTTATTCAAGAGAAAGTTGTCCAATTAACGTGCTGTAATGTGTGAAACATAACATGAAGACTGCACAGAGAGGATCATAATTGGGAAAGGTGGTGGTAGAGAAATCAGTTTGGAGGCTTTTGCAGCAATTCAGGTGAGGCCTTATGAGGACCTGAATGAGGGCAGCACAGTCAAGAACAGAGTAACTAGGGAAGAGGTCTGCAAAAATCAAAATCAGTAAGGATAAAGCTAAGCTTCTCTTAGGCATGAAAACATCCAAATAATTGCACAGCTAATGGTTAAGAAAAGACTAGTTAGGCAGGCACAAGTACAGCAGACAGAGACCTGGGAGTCCAAGAGGACCATATGGTGATGTGAGTCAGCAGTGTTGTGCTGTTATTAAAAAACAGAACCAATACGATGGGGAAATATATTAATAGGAGTGAGGCATGCAAATGGCAGGAAGTAGCCTTCCTGCTCTATTCGTAATTGTTCAAACTTTTTACTTTAGTTGCGGACCCTGTTAGCCATCACATTTCTTTTTTTCTTTTTTATTTTTTTAATTTTTTTTGACAGACAGAGTGGACAGTGAGAGAGAGAGACAGAGAGAAAGGTCTTCCTTTGCCATTGGTTCACCCTCCAATGGCTGCCGCGGCTGGTGCGCTGCGGCTGGCGCACCGCGCTGATCCGATGGCAGGAGCCAGGTACTTTTCCTGGTCTCCCATGGGGTGCAGGGCCCAAGCACTTGGGCTATCCTCCACTGCACTCCCTGGCCACAGCAGAGAGCTGGCCTGGAAGAGGGGCAACCGGGACAGAATCTGGCACCCCGACTGGGACTAGAACCCGGTGTGCCGGCACCGCAAGGCGGAGGATAAGCCTAGTGAGCTGCGGCGCCTGCTAGCCATCACATTTCAAGATGATGTTTAGAAAGTACAAAGAGGCCAGGAGAAGGCCTCTAATGCTAGAGATGTTTGAAGGTCGTGCCGTGCTCCTGCTTCCTAGAGGTAGAGTTCTAAAGACTAAATTACAGGAAATTTTTTAGACCTCATGAGCCTGTGGAAGTAGTTATCATGAATTCTAACAGCTCAAAGAATTAACTTTCATAAGAATCCCTCTTCAGAGTTTAGTGTTATTCATAATCCTGTCCCACTTTACCCTTACATTGCAGTATGTCATGGGTGGCTATCTTGGGTTAGAAACAAACAGTTGTGTTCAGGTCGTCCGACGCTGTGATCTTATTGGACTACTTTTGTGGATTTCTCAAGCCTGTCCGTGTTTGAATCAGAGCTGTCTGTCCTCCCACTTCCACATCAGTAAACAGCACTGAAAATGAGGGGGACTTCAAATGCGCAGCTCCTCCGCTTGTCACCAGGTTAATGACAGGTGTTCAGAGCTCTTGCCTCCTGTCACTTGTCGAGGAAACCTCCTCTGACTGCTCAGCCAGGTCAGGGTTCTTGTCGGAAGCTTTCAGAGAATACTTTTCTAATAGCTCTTAACAAAATGAGCAATCCTATGCTTGTTTGTGTATAACTCTGTAACGTCTGTCTCCTGCACCAGACTTCAGCATCCATGAGAACAGGAAGTCCCTCTGCTTTTGCTTTCTGATATTTCCCCAGAACCTACATAGATATCTGCTGCATGAGAGGATCTCTGTGCCTGTATCACAGAAGGGAATGGTTAAGAGAAGGGACGGAAGGATTCAAGTCAAGTCTTTGGAGGTCACTTTGGGTCATTCAAAGGAAGGCAGCACACCCTACTGCTTCTGGGTGTGAACTTTGTTTGGGTCTACATTCTGTCTGTGTCACCTACTGTCTTGGCTAAGTTATTGGTGTTATCTGTCTCCACTTTCTCATCTGTAAAGTGGGGGGTGATAATAGTATTTGCCTCCCAGGAATGTTAGGAGAATCGAAAGTCTGATATTTGGAAAGCACCTTTGATAGCACCTCCCATAGAGCAGGTGAAACATATGCCTTTACATAAATAGAAGCAAACCTGCCACTTGAGCTGATTCCGTCTACGTTTTATGGATTCGTTTTGAGTCTCCTCAGCTGAAAGCAGACAAATCTTTTTCTTTTCTTTTTTCTTTTTTCTTTTTCTTTTTCTTTTTTTTTATTTATTGGCGGGCAGAGTGGACAGTGAGGGAGAGAGAGAGACAGAGAGAAAGGTCTTCCTTTGCCATTGGTTCACCCTCCAATGTCCGCCACAGCCGGCACGCTGCGGCCGGTGCACCACTCTGATCCGATGCCAGGAGCCAGGTACTTCTCCTGGTCTCCCATGGGGTGCAGGGCCCAAGTGCTTGGGCCATCCTCCACTGCACTCCCTGGCCACAGCAGAGAGCTGGCCTGGAAGAGGGGCAACCGGGACAGAATCCGGCGCCCCGACCGGGACTAGAACCCGGTGTGCCAGCGCCTCAAGGCGGAGGATTAGCCTAGTGAGCTGCGGCGCTGGTCAGACAAATCTTGATCATGTTGTGACAAAAATTTACACTGGAGTCCTCTAAAGTGTGACTTGAGTATCTCTTGGTTCATACCTTGGTTCATGGCCTTTTGTTATTTGAGCTGATTTTCCAGATAAATGGATTTTTTAAATAATAGATGGATTCCTTACAATGAAGCTAAAGTAAATATTTTTGTGGTGTGTATATATATATATATATGAATATAATGTGAATCAGATGTGACTCATTTCTCTAATATGTTAATAAAGTGACTTACATATTGAAACAAGATCTTTGGGGGCCGGTGCTGTGGCACAGTAGGTTAATCCTCCTCCTGCAGCGCCGGCATCCCAAATGGGTGCTGGTTCTAGTCCTGGCTGCTCCTCTTCCAGTCCAGCTCTCTGCTGTGGCCTGGGATAGCAGAGTCCTTGGGCACCTGCACCTGTGTGGGAGACCTGGGAGAAGCTCCTGGCTTCGGATCGGCGCAGCTTCGACTGTTGCAGCCACCTAGGGAGTGAACCAATGGAGTGAGTAAACCTCACTGTCTGTAACTCTGCCTCTCAAATAAATAAATAAAATATTAAAAAAAAAAAACACACAAGATCTCTCATTCTGTGAGGTTGCTTTGTATAGTTTCTAGACATCACTTTTCAATGATGTTTTTCTGAATGCTTTTTAGTATTGACGGTTTTCCCTACTTAACATGAGTCTGACCAAAGAAGCTACTTCAAAGATCTTAATGTTGTGTGGAGAATTGGAAATTGGTAGCTTTTACTTAATAGTTTTGTGATTGGTATGAATACATGTATAATTTTACTGTTGTATTGATCAAAGTGTTTCAGCTTACTTGAGTTTGATTCAGCATTTGTAGTTTGTATAAAATGTCCATGAGAAGTGACCTAAGGGATAATGTACTTGTATCTTAGATCTGAATTGTAATATTTATTCATATATATTTTGTCAACATTTTCTACCTCGAAAGAAACACACACACACACATAAACACATAAACACACACGAGTGCACTTCAGACAGCTTGTGGAAAATGGAATGAATTAAAAGGTGAATTTATTTTGGTGCAAACATTTTTTGAAATACATAAAATGTATTTTCCATGAACTCTTTGAAGACCCCTTGTGCACACAGACACACATGTGTGCATGCATGTGCACATACGCTACAAACACAAGAGGGTCTTCAGTAAGTTTATGGAGAATACATATTTCAAAAAACCTAGCATACATATATTTAAAACTTTCTGAAACAAAATGAGTTTTCCTTTTAATTCTGTTTTCTACATAATTTTTAACATGTTTCAGCTTACCCCTTGGTGAACATTCAGAATTTGCATTTCTCCAATCTTCATAATTTTTATGGACTATTTGACAGGATACTTGCAGTGATAATTTTTCATAATGCTAAAAAACTTATAAAGGTATTCAAATCAAAGCTTTCTGGTCTTCTAATTTTTTTTCCCTAGCTTTTTGAAAACTGTGCTTTATGCTTCTACAACTGGAAAGCACCAACCTTGTAGACTGAAGGCACGGTATATTTTGTGAACATTTTCAGTGCTGTTAGACTTACCAACATGACCTGAAGGCTTTTGTCTGGCTGCTGCAATTTTTAGTGCCAGTATTAACCCCACAGTTTCGTCCCTTGGTATGAGCTATTGTCATCAGCCCTTCCGTGTGGAGAAAGAAATTTATTACAAAAATGTACCATTATGCTATCTGATATTAGAAGGGAAAGATTTATCTTAAAAAAGAGAAAGCTGTTCTATTTGGATTCTGTATGAGTTTTGCAACTTAAACTGCAAGACTTCTTTTTTCCTTTTTGATTAAATTGATTTTTGGTATTGTCAATGAAAAATACTGAATTAGTTTGCAAACACTGAAACAAAACATCCCCCACCTTTTTTTTTTTTTTTTGCTATGTCTTGAGATTTGTAGCAAAATTCTGAGATTGAGATCTTAGTTTTATTGCCCACTAACACCAGTCAGATTTAAAGAACATTTGTAAGCCCTAACTTATTTATCTGTATAATACAATAGTAATACCAGCCTACATAATTATAAGGATTAAAGATAATAACATTTAAAATTCATAGGATAGTACCCAAAATACCATCTGTAAATTCTTATTTTATAAATTTTAGAATGGAGGTGCTTTAATTCTGGAAATGTTACACACACACCTATTTATTTATTCTAATAGAGTTTTACTGCATCCTATAAATAGACAAAAGCTGTCAAAATGAATATTTCCTTTATATTTTAATGCCTTGATAGGTTTCTTTCTCATCATACATTTCTGTTCTTAAGTTCTAAAAAGTCTTCATAAAATTATCAGTGTATAGAGGGAGTTTTAGTAAATTTGAGGATTCCATAAGAGTTTACATATATTTTCCACCATTTAAAAATACAACTAATGGTTTAAAAATTCATTTTTTAACCAGTTAAATGCTGTTTTTCTTTTTCAGCAGTTTTTTCATAAACCTTAGTTTACAGTGATAAATGAATCATCTGAAACAAATAGGGCTGTTTTGTGATTTTTAAATGTAAAAAAAAAAAGATTAGAACTTTATCTACTTTTACTATTTAATCAGATGTTCATTTTTTCCATTAGTATCAATTTATTAAGCATTGAAAAAATATATATAAAGCTTCATTTAAAATATAACTGTAATACCCAAAAAGAATAAAAATGTGATTATGGCTTAATAGCCCATAAAAAATCATGAAAAGTTTGTTTAAATTTTTAAATGTGAAATCAAAGTGTTATTACAATAAGAATTATTGGAACTTTCTTAAGACTAGTAATTACATTTTAGTATTTTCTTAATTCAAGTATTTATTGTTTGTAGAAGTAAAGCAAATGACTCTTGCTGTCTAGTTTTATGTAAATAAGCATTTTTGACTCATTTATTACTTTGACAACCCATTTTTTAAAGATAAGCTATTTTATTTCTATTACTAATATTTTTCATTTAATTTTTGAAAGGCAGAGAGGCAGCAAAAAAGAAATAGAGACCTTCCACCTGCTGGTTCATTCCCCAAATGCCCACAACCGCCAGGGCATGGTCAGGCTGGAGTCCAGATCCTGGAGCTCAGTCTGGGTCTCTCAGATGGGAGACAGAAATCCAAATATTTGAGCCGTCACTTGCTGCCTCCCAGAGTGTTCGTCAGCAGAAACCTGGATTGCAGGCAGGGTAGCTGGGACTTAAACTAGGCACTCTGATATGGGATGTAGGTGTCCCAAGAGGTAACTTAATTGCTGTGCCACACGCCTACCCATGAATGCCAGTTTTGACCATTTAAAAGCTAAAAATTTACTTTGAATAAATCAACTTTTTATCAGATCAAGTTGGACCTTTTTAGTGTGTTATTTTTAGATTTGACTAGTAAATAAACAGATTATTACTTTGTCTGAATATATTATTTTACAATATAAATCATTTCATAGGATTTTTTTTTTTTTTTTTTTTTTTTTTTTTTTTTTTTGTCAGGCAGAGTTAGACAGTGAGAGAGAGAGAGGACAGAGAGAAAAGTCTTCCGTCTGTTGGTTCACTCCCCTAATGGCCACTACGGCCGGCGCTACGCCGATCTGAAACTAGGAGCCGGGTACTTCCTCCTGGTCTCCCATGCGGGTGCAGGGCCCAAGTACTTGGGCCATCCTCCACTGCCCTCCTGGGCCACGGCAGAGAGCTGGACTGCAAGAGGAGCAACCGGGACTAACTCCCGGTGCCCCAACCGGGACTAGAACCGGGGGTGTGGGCGCCGCAGGTGGAGGATCAGCCAAGTGAGCCCTGGCGCCGGCCTCATAAGATTTATATTGCAGAATTATCTAGAACTAACACATTGGGTGCATCTGTTTCATATGGTCCACTCAATATCTTTATCATGAGATTAAAATTTTATTAGCATCAATTTGGAAATATTAGTAATCTTAAAAAACATTTTGTGACAAATCTGTTTTTATAAAACTAGAAAAAGACAGCAATTATTCATGGACTAGTGTACAGTTGGACAAAACTAAGCAGGAAACTCCTTATTTGGGAAATTGTATATGGTTAGGGTGGTTGTTCCCTAAGAAACTCCATAATTTCCTAAGTTTAACTGAGTACACAGTGACTTTTTGTCTTGGTAATTCATAAATATGAGTTTTAAAAAGCAATATGAATTGAAAAGTTATGAATTTAAAAGCCAAATATGAGTTTAAAAGACACAAGTATGTTTTTTCTCTTAAAATTTTTTTTCTTTACTTCTTTGAATGGCAGAAACAGATGTTCTTTCTACTGGTTAATTCCTTAAATGCCCAAAACATCTGGGCCTAGATCAGGCAGAAGCCAGGAGACTTGAACTCAATCTGCCAGAGATCCAAGTACCAGGGTTTCACCTGCTGCCCCTGCCCTCAACCCCCCAAGGCGTGTATCAGCAGGAAGGTGGAACTGGAAGCTGAACGCGGCACTCTGAAATGGGATGAAGTTACCCCAAGTGGTGTCATAACTACTATACCAAACACCCACCCTAGGCTTCCTTTTGTTGTTGTTTTTAAGTGAAGTCATTGAAACAGATTCTTTTGGATAAAAAGAATGGATTAAATTTGCAAATAGTAATTCCATCAATAAGAGGGTTTCTGTGGTATAGAAGATAATTATATTATTTCCTATGCTGATGTCACTACAGAGTTCTGTTCATGTGGCTTTGACAATGAGCAGATTTTGAAAGTTCAGGGGCATAGATAGCTATTCTGGGTTTCAGTGACACTGTTAGAATGTACAAAGGAACATCAGAATTTCATGGAAAAATCAAAAGTATGTGAATTTTACAGAATTTTTTGGTGCAAATTTTAAACAACATGGAAAATGCATGTTATGAAAAGCTGCATGATTTCAAAAATTATTTGCCTCAAAATAAACTCATACTTTAATTCCCTTCTTCAGCACATTTTTACAAAAGGTTTTATTTATGTATTTTGAAAAACAGAATGACAGAAAGTCTGCTAATTTACTCCCCAAATGCCTGCAACAGCTGGGGCAGGCTAGGCTGAAGCCAGACTCTCCCATGTGGGTGGCAGGGGCCCAACTACTTGAGCCATCATCTACAACATTCCTATGTGCACTAGCAGGATGCTTGATTGACAGGCTAGTGGCTTAACTCACTACACCACGATGCCTGCTCCTCCACAGACTTCCAGAAGTATCCTGGTATATAGCTTTAGAACTTCCTGGTGACACTAAGAGTATTGGTTATTAAAAGGCCCAGGATGGAGAAGAATCACTTCTTAAATTCTAGGGGTCATGGGGCTGGGTCATAGGACTGGAGCCGTGGCGCAGTAGGTTAATCCTCCGCCTGTGGCACGCATCCCACATGGGTGCCGGTTCTAGTACTGGCTGCTCCTCTTCCAATCCAGCTCTCTTCTGTGGCCTGGGAAAGCAGTGGAAGGTGGCTCAAGTGCTTGGGCCTCAGCACCTGCATGGGAGACCTGGAAGAAGCACCTGGTTCCTGACTTCAGATTGGTGCAGCTTTTGCCATTGCAGCCATTTGGGGAGTGAACCAATGGAAAGAAGACCTTTCTCTCTGTCTCTCCATCTCACTGTCTGTAACTCTACCTCTCAAATAAATAAATAAAATCTTTTTAAAAAATAATTTCTAGAGGTCACACACAGAAAATGCTTAGCAGGTATTTTGAGTTCAAGTGCACTAACAAGTATTTCCTTGGCCTCCCTTACTTAAACTCTGAATGTTCTCTCAAGCACTGACTGACTGACTTTGGAAGAGAAAGCAAGCAACTGTCAGTCACAAAACTCCATCTAAGAAATATCAAATTTTCTCTGCAGAGGGTCTTATTATACTTCCAATTGGAGCATATGCTAATGATTGTGTTTTTTTTAGAACCCATCTAACAACAGACCAAGGCTATCCAGAGAGAAAAGGGAAGAGAATAAACTTTATTGGGCACCTAATTTGGAGTGGTTCCATTAGACACATTTAATTCTCTCAGTAATGCTGTGAGGGCAGTAATATTATCATTTATCTCCCTCCCTGATTTTACTCTCCCTCTCTCTCGGAAAGGAGATGAGAGAGAGAGAGAGAGAGAGAGAGAGAGAGAGAGAGAGAGAAAGAAAGAGAGAGAGAAATACATTCCATCTGCTAGTTCAGTCCCCAAATGCCTCTGCAGCCAGGGCTGTGCCAGGACAAATACAGGAGGTCAGAACTCAGTCTGGGTCTCCCATGTGGATGGCAGAGACCCACATACCTAAGACATTACCTGTTGCCTCTCAGGATGTGCATTGGCAGAAAACTGGAATCAGGAGCTGAGCCAGGACGTGTACTCTAATATGGCATGCAAGCGTCCAAGTGGCATCCTAACTGCTGTGCCAACTAAACACCTGCCCCAGCCCTATGTCTTGATAATTCTTATGATACGTGCCTTATATACAGGACCTAACTAGGTTTCCATGATATGCGTTTGTTTATAGTATGTCCATATGAATCTCATATACCATGTGGACATGGGTTGTTTCGTAGGTCCAAACACTACATGATCTTTAAATTGAACTTGAAATCATGGCAGTGTTACCAAGATAGCATGTAAGCCCTCTTATCTATTCTCACGTACTTTAAATCAATAAATATATTTATTAATGGAACCCCTGAATTGGGCATGAGGTAACACAGGTCTCAGTCTCCCTTGTAGCTAGATGTGATTAAATGTGTTTCTTTTTATAAGAAAAATTATTTGAAGGACAGGCCGAGAGACAGGCATCTCCCATCTGCTGGTTCATCTTCCAGATATAGCTGGGTTTGGGCCAGGATGAAGCTGGTAGCCAAGAACTAAACCTGAGTCTCCCACATGGGTGGCAGGGACTCAACTACTTAAGGTATCGCTTACTACTTCCCCTGGTGCATTTTAGCAGGAAGCTAGAATCAGTGCATTTTAGCAGGAAGCTAGAATCAAGAGCAGAGCTGACCCTTAACCCCAGGGATGTGGATGGATATGAGGCTCATAAGTGGTATCTTAAATGATATCTTAACTTATGTACTGAATGCCTACTCCCTTTTATGTATTTTAAGATTAATTAACTGGGGCTGGCGCCGTGGCGCACTAGGTCAATCATCCGCCTGTGGCTCTGGCATCCCATATATGTGCTGGTTCTAGTCCCGGTTGCTCCTCTTCCAGTCCAGCTCTCCCTGTGGCTTGGTAAAGCAGTAGAAGATGGCCCAAGTGCTTGGGCCCCTGCACCCGGGTGGGAGACCAGGACAAAGCTCCTGTCTTCGGATCGGCGCAGCTCCGGCCATTGCAGCCGTTCGGGGAGTGAACCAACGCAAAGAAGACCTTTCTCTCTATCTCTCTCTCACTGTTTGTAACACTTTACCTGTCAAATAAATAAAATCTCTAAAAAAAGATTAATTAATTTATTTGAAATGCAGAGAAAGACAAAGAAGCAGAGGGATCTTTTATCTGCTGATTCACTCCCCGGATGGCCACAAAGCCAGGGTGGGTCAGGCTGGAACCAGGAGCTTCACCCAGGTCTCCCCCATGGGCGACAAGGCCCAAGCACTTGGACCATCTTCTGCTGCTTTCCCATACCATTACCAGCTGGATCTGAAGTGGAGCAGCCAGAACATGAACTGACACCCACTTGGTATGTACAGGTAGTGGCTTTACTCACTAAGTAGATGGAGTTCTTCACAAAGTACTGTTCAGTAAGGTGTAAGCTGAGTGATGTTGCATCACACAGACCCTGTGCTTACAAGAGGCCATTTCCGTTTCTCCTTCCGCACTACCCACAGGCTGAGTTGTGTTATGGTATTAAGGGGATTTAGAGCACTAAATGGAAGCAGCACGTTTAGCAGACCAGAGCAATAAGATAAAAGGAGCTCAAATCTCCAGTGTGGAGCAGCCATATGCAACAGTGAGCTGTGTGCACTGCACCTGTTAAACGAGAGAGG
The DNA here is from genome assembly GCF_964237555.1 of Oryctolagus cuniculus. Classification (NCBI taxonomy): domain Eukaryota; kingdom Metazoa; phylum Chordata; class Mammalia; order Lagomorpha; family Leporidae; genus Oryctolagus; species Oryctolagus cuniculus. Next base: position 123,259,948 of record NC_091433.1, on the reverse strand, counting down.
AATACCTTTTTCTTCCCTTACTCTGTTGGCTTCAGTCATAGCAGCTACCCCGATCCTAATTGCTCCCCACATTTTGATTATTAGAAATCAAACAGGTATGGTGAAAGCCACATGTTCATGTGGTTGGGAATGTCTTAACGTTGTGTATTGGTCCTCAGAAAGGAATCCATATGCCCAGTAGTGGTCAGTGGTCCCTCAGGTTGATAACTCCTGATTTAGACAGAGCGGAAAAATCCTGTGACTGGAAGTATACTAGTCAGCTTTTTGTCACCAGATAAAAGACACAGGCTAGTTACGGAGGAAGGAGAGTTTATTTATCTTTTAAAAGAAGACAATGAGGGGCCAGCGCTATGGCTCACTTGGTTAATTCTCCACCTGTGGCGCCGGCATCCCATATGGGCACCGGGTTCTAGTCCCCGTTGCTCCTCTTCCAGGCCAGCTCTCTGCTGTGGCCCGGGAGGGCAGTGGAGGATGGCCCAAGTGCTTGGGCCCTGCACCCGTAAGGGAGACCAGGAGGAAGCACCTGGCTCCTTGCCTCGGATCGGCACAGCTCTGGCCATAGTGGCCATTCGGGGGTTGAACCAGCAGAAGGAAGACCTTTCTCTCTGTCTCTCTCATTGTCTATAACTCTACCTGTCAAATAAAAAAAAAAAAAAAAAAAAAAGAAGACAGTGAAGCTAGGTCATCTCCCAATAAAATACCTACTTTAGTTCCTTCCTAGATCCAAGCATTAAGGCTTGGATCAACTGTGCTTCCAGGCCAATTATTTTTCTAGAAATTTGTGGAATTTGTGAAAAGCAGAAAATCTGATGTGTTTGTTTACTGAGATGATGAGTGTGTGTGTGTCTGTATTTCTGCATGACTAGTTCTCAACTATACAGTAAGGACAATCCTATGATGAAAAATATTGCCACATAATGTAGAACTTCTCTCCAGAATGACTTCCCTGATGCATGATAATATTAGTCTTGGTTACTAATGTGCCATATTTTTATATTAAAAAGTGTTTTCTCCAATGTGACTTATCTGATATTCAATACCAGATTCACCTGGTAACCCAGTAAGGTTAGAGATATTAACAGTATCTGTCTGACACTGATTACATACTAAGGATTGCTCTCATATAAGAAATTCCTGCATGATTAATAGGGTATATTCTTTTTGATTAAGACTTTTGCACCTTTACAACACTCATATGTTTGCTCTAGATGTATTTTTTGATGAACAATAAAGTCAGAACACTGACAGATTTCCCACAATCAAGGCCCTCAGTAGAGTTCTCAGGTGTGAAGGAAATGTGACAGCTAAAACTGAAGTATTTTGCACAATCTTTATACTTCAATGATTTCATTAAATGGTGATTTGTATGATGCATTATGAGATGAGATGTCTGATTATAAGACTTCCCAAATTCATCACATTCACAGGACTTCACTCTTAGAAAAGTTCTCTGATGCATAATGGAATGAGTTTTGCAACTGAAAGGTTTTGCATGTTCAGGGCTTTCAATGCAGTGTCTCTCTTGTTTGAATTATCTCGTGACTAACAAGCCTAGAACATGAAAAATGCTTCACTTTTGCACACTGAATACACACATGCGTTTTGTCTCCAATATGGGTTCTCTGATGTAGAAACAAGTGATCGAATCATGTGAAAGCTTTTCTTCATACATTTTCTATGTCCATAGTGTTCCTCACCATGATAATTTACAGGATGTTAATGTAGCACAGGATCCAGCTGGAGGACTTTGCATGTTATTTGAGTTTGTAATGCTTCTCTTTTATTTAGACTATTAAATGTACTGTAGGGCTTATCTCTTGTTTGAGTTCTTACAAATTGAGTAAGGGGACTCTGCTATCAAAGGTTTTGAATATATCAGTTTTTGTTGCTTAAATAGCCTTCCTGATGACCTGTAAATAAATGTATGATACAAAAAAAAATATTTATTTTAAAGAGTTACAGAGATAGGGAGAGGAAGAGAGGGAGGGAGAGGGAGAGGGAGAGGGAGTGGGAGAGGGAGAGGGAGAGGGAGAGAGAGAGAGAGAGTGTTTCCATCTACTTGTTCATTTCCCAGATGGCCAAAGCAGCCAGGCTGGGCGATGCTGTAGCCAGGAGGCAGGAGCTTCTAGGTCTCCCATGTGGGTGCAGAGACCCAAGCACTTGGGCAATATTCTGTTGCTTTTTATAGGCCATTAGCAGGGAGCTTGGATTTGAGGTTGGCATTGCAGGCAGTGACTTTACCCTCTATGTCACAATACTGACCCGTGATTTGAACTTTTAACCTTTGAATCACATACTCTTTACGTATTGACTGAGTAGAAAGATAATGTCCTAATATTTACTATCTTTGTCCTTGCACTTCAGCATTTTCTTTTGGGTGATTACATTTTACCTGATTATTGTCCTCGTAGTTGTTCAACTTGTCATCATATTTCCAGTTATTTTTTACAGCAATTTTTAAAGAGATTGATTTATTTGAAAGATAAAGTTACAGAGAGAGGGAAGGGGAGACAGAAAGACAGAAAGATGTCTTCCTTCCATTGATCCACTCTTCACATGCAAGAACTGGGGCTGGGCCAGGCTGAAGCCAGTAGCCTGGAACTCCAACTGCATCTCCCAAGTGAGTGCCAGGGCTCAAACAGGGGCCATCTTGAGCTGCTTTCCCAGGTACAATAGCAGGTACCTAGATTGGAAGTAGAATAATCAGGACTTGAACCTGCTTAGTAGGTAGTGTCTTAACCCACTGTGTCAAAACACCAGCCCCTTTGTTATTTTTTTTTACAGATTGTTTCTCATATTTCTGTTTTTTAAATGACAAATACTATATATTATCCCTCGGCATTGTCTCCTCATTAGTATATGATTGTTTCTCTTCAGAAAAATTATTATTGGAAATTGATTTAATTTTAACCGCAGTCTCTGAATCTGGCTCGATCTTTTGGTGAATTCCTCTCTCTCCACTAGCTAAGATGTTCACATTTATTCAACTAGAAGGTTACATCTGTCTCGGAAGCAGATGCCAGACGCCTCAGGGACAACAGGTTTTTATAGATCTCAAACATCTCCTCTGGTATGTGATTGAACCGTATTCAGCAGCTTCTACTCTTTGGTAAAGTTAACAACCGGATCCTGGAAGGTAACTGATTTCTGGGATTGGACAGTAGCTCGACCTGCAACCCCACGCTGGCCTCCTCCAGCAGTGCCTGCTCATTTTGACATGAATTGCAAATGACGTGTGCCAGCTGTTGCAGCCATTTCCACGTGACCCGCATCTCACTCCCGGCCCCAACTCACAGGCACTTGAGCTGTACCACACCTGGTGCTGCCAACCTACATAGGAATGCCTTTCCCTGAAAAGGCTGTTCATTCTGATAAAGGTCTGTTGTAGTATAAGGATTATGCATTCACAAAACAAGATATACAATTACTTTGACCTCTGTGCGTCAAAACCAAATTCCCTAAAACCAACTAACACTAAATTCTCTCAATGATTTTAAGTTCTTATTTACATACCTTAGTGGAATCCCTAGGGAAAAAAAAGTGATTTTTTAAAAAAATTTATTTATTTATTTGAAAGTCAGAGTTACACAGAGAGAGGAGAGGAAGAGGGAGAGAGATGTCTTCCATCTGATGGCCTGAGCTGCTCTGATCTGAAGCCAGGAGCCAAGAGCTTCCTCTGGGTCTCCCACGGGGGTACAGGGGCCTAAGGAGTTTGGCCGTCTTCTACTGCTTTTCCAGGTTATAGCGGAGAGCTGGATCAGAAATGCAGCAGCCAGGACTTGAACCAGTGCCCATATGTTATACAGGCACTGCAGGTAGTGGCTTTAACCGCTACGCCACAGCACCGGCCCACAAAAAAAGGTTATTTAACATCAGAACTAGAGAGCTAGAAGCTGATTTGGCTAGCAGAATAGTTTTCTGTTGAATAGACATTTAATGTATGTCTTTTGATGGTGCATTATCACAGAGTTCTCAGGGTTCCCATCACTACTGTGCCACTTAGCACATGAGTCAGGGCAATAATCAAAATTTTGGACTAATGCTTTTTCTAGAACTAAAAGTATGGTGCTATATTGTTGTTGTTTATCTGGTCAGTTAACTTAATGTGGAAATGGCATATAAATGTCATGTTTTGAAGAACGTACAAGATGGTTCAGGTCCCTTCAGAGTTGGGTAGGACATGAAGAGAGTTAATTTAATCCTGGTGTGAGATTATAAGTATATACTCCTTTTCTTTCCCATGTTAATATGAAATTTTCAAAACTACTTTTTTGCCAGGCCAAAGCCAAAGCCAGGAGCCTTGAACGCCATCTAGGTCTCCCACATGGGTACCAGGGACCCCAGTATTTGAGCTATCATCTGCTGCCTCCCAGGATGTATCAGCAGGAAACTGATTAACAAGTTGTCGCTCCCCCTCTTCATGGAGGAATGACACTAAACCCTGCCTAGGCTTCATATCCAAGTCACGGCACCATTATGTCGCTTCCCCTCTTCGCGGAGGAACGACACAGGACCCTGCGCTGTTCTTTTGTCTGCTCGGCCCTCCCCGGGTTTGCTGCTGGTTCTTCCTGGGTTGGCTACCGTCCCTTCCACCTCCGTGGAAGGGCGGTTCCCCCTGCTACTTTCCCCACTTCTGCGGGGGAGCGGCACACCGCCGGCCGGCTCTCTCGGGGGCTGCTCAGATGTTCCTCAGGTGTTCCTGGTGCATGTTGTCTCTCTCCTCCTTTATAGTCCTCTTCCACCAATCCCAACTCTGCTACCCACACGCCGAGTACGCTGCTCTCCTCCAATCAGGAGCAGGATCAGCTCCTGCAGGTCATCACTCAAGCTGGTGAGAGGCAGCTGCGTAGAAGTTGTTACTCCCTTCTCAGCGCCATATTGTGGGAAAGCAGATGCATAGAATAAGTCTTAATTCCAGTAACAGTCTAGTCCGAGTTGCTCCCCACAATTCCCCCTTTCTTTTTATTTTTTTGGCATTGATACGCGCCTGTCTTTGGTGCCCCGCGGCACACACTCTGCTCTGCTTGCTAGAGTTGCCCACAGGTGCTTACAAGCCCTACCAATCAGGCAAACTGAATCTGGGTCCTCTCTTCGCCATGTTGTGAGGAGGTTTTTAGGCGCTGATGCGTGCCTGTGTTCGGTGCCCTGCAGCGCATGCTCTGCTCTGCTAGAACTGCCTGCAGGTGCTTACAAGCCCTATCAATCAGGCAAACTGAATCCAAGCCCTCTCATTGCTGTCTTGTGGGGAGACTTATTGGTGTTGATAACGTGCCTGTCTTCGGTGACCTGCAGCTGCCCACAGGTGCTTATCGTCTTACTAATCAGGCAGACCGAAGCCAAGCTCTCTCATTGCCGTGTTGTGGGGAGGCCTTATTTTTCTCTATTTCTCTACCTCCGGGCATTCCTATCTCTCCTATTTTACTTCTATCTGCCAGCATTCCTATTTCTCTCATTTTACTTCTAAACTTCTGTTTCTCTTATCCCCGCGGCTTCCCGGCGCCCGCCCCAAGGCTGCTTCTCGGCGCCTCGCCCTGTGGCGGCTTCCGGGCTTCGCGCACTCCACGGTCTCCGAGCCCTTTGCGCCCGCACCACAGCCTTCGTGCTAGCCCCACGTTCCTATCTATTCGCGCCCCGTGCACTCTCCCCACTTGTGCCCCGCGCGCTCTCTGCGCGCGGCAGCTTCCGCAAATCACACAGCCTAGCTCACGTTTCTGCCACCGGTATTCAGTCTAAGTTCCCCGGGCTAACCTGGCGAAATGCAACCTATAGCTTATGTCTCTGCTCCCGGTTTGGCTTCCCATCTTTTGCTCCCCGGGCTAATCTGACGATTCCAACCTGGCTTACGTCTCCGCCTCTGGTTTTAGCTTTTCGCCTTTTGCTCCCCAGGCTGACTTGACGAATCCCAACATAGCTTACGTCTCCGCCTCAGCCTGCCCCCGCGGCTTCATCCTCCCTAACATTTTTCTCTACCCGGTATGTTTCCTAACTTTTCTTCCAACAATATTCCCCTCTCATTTTTCCTGGCTTCTCCCCACAGTCCGTGTCCGAGTCTAAGTTTCTTCTAGGTTTCACTTTCGCTTTCAACCTTAGAGATTTCTCCCAGCTTCCCCCCGTAGTCCGTATCCGAGTCTATGCCTAGGCTTTCGATAGCTTCTTCCGGCATGCCCTTTTCCGTCCGGCATTTCCCTAGGCTCTTTGCTAGTCTCTCTCTCCGGTATTTTCCCACTTCTTCCCGCTTCTTCCCTCCTAGGTTCCCTATGCGAGTCACGGCACCATTATGTTGTTCCCCCTCTTCATGGAGGAACGACACTAATCCCTGCCTAGGCTTCATATCCGAGTCACGGCACCATTATGTCATTCCCCCTCTTCGTGGAGGAATGACACTAAACCCTGCCTAGGCTTCATATCCGAGTCACGGCACCATTATGTCGTTCCCCCTCTTTGTGGAGGAATGACACAAGTGGAATAAGTAGGACTCTAACTGGCACACCTGATAGGGGCTGGGGACTTTCTAAGTGTGGGTTAACCCACTGCACCAAAATGAAAAAAAATAGCAACCAGCTAGTAGCTGCACACATGAAGCTGTACTAATACCACATCTTGATCTACAGCTGCAACTGAGGACACTTCTTGATTAAGCTTGTGGTAGCATTTAGCCATCTATCAGGATGCATCTGGTTTTTAAATAATTGCCACTGATCCTTGGATTTTATATACGCTATTATCCCTGTTATATGATGTCTTTGACACACTCTCTTGACATAACAAGGAGGTGGAAAGTATCCAAAATTTATATTTGATCTTAAAGGCCAACAAAGCACCAGTGGATCCACTGTGGGCCGGACCAGGACTGGAACTTCATTTATTACCTGACTCTCACACATCCCTACTCTAACAGGGGTAAAAGGTCAGGGAGTGGGCACGCTGATGTTTTAAGTTTGTGAATGTCAGTTTCAACTCAAACTCCTTTTATAATCATTCTCAAATGTTTTATTTTGCCTTTCTACACTGATGGTTACCTTTATCCTCACCTCATCCCTTTCGGAGTTCTAGAGCCAGAATGGCCCCTTAGCATTATACTTTTTGAGGGAAAGAGGTCACATCTTTGAACGTGTATATTCACCAATCACTGGATGCTATCTTCCATTGGAGAGAAGGTCTGTCCTAGGACAAGGCAGTTTCTAGAGAAAGAGAGAGAGAGAGAGGGAGAAGCAGCTGTCAGCCTCCGGTACACATCACTGCTAGCATCTGGGGAAGTGAGTATCCTGGTCCTGATTGGAAGATATGAGCCTCACACCATAGCATCCACCTGAAATCCATAGGCAAATTGTGATAGCAGAAGGTGGTGAACTATAAATAAAATAAGTAAGTAGATGAGAAGACCACATATCAAGATGTTGAATTGTGCCTGTTGTATCATGAAAATATCTTTAAACACAATCCACCCTCCTCCCTCCCTCCCTCCCTTTCTTCATTCCTCCCTCCCCCCGCCCTTGTTCATGACAAATACCATGCATTGTGAGCAAGATTAAGAATCCAAGCATTGTCTGAATCCTGACTGTGTTCCAGTAATACTGTATGTTTTCATTAGTCCTTAGACCACGGATAAACTGAAACATAAATAGGAAAACTACTTGATTTGTACTCACCTAAGTTAAAAGTGACAGGATGGTAATTGGAGCTCACTTCTTGTGTCAAAGAGTGCTGTGCCCTTCCCACTATAGCTACAGAACTTTATGGAGAGCATTAACCATAGGTTCATTGCCTAAAATGTACAGGAATAAAGAATATTTGATCTGTGGCATCTAAAGTTGTTAAGGAACACTTAAAGGAATACAATTATTATTTTAGGAAATGAAAAAAAAAATTTAACTTCTGCTTATAGCTGTATATTTTAAAATTTTGTGCTTTCTTCTATATGTAGTTATAAATTGATTTTTGCTTGTTGAATAATTATACTTGATCTCATTCCTCAGTGGGATTATATACTAAGGTAAAGCTTTGGCTGTCTTTAAGAAAGGTGCCTGGAGAAGTGCTTATCACTGACAAACTGGCCTTTCTTTATAAACATGAGTGCCTGATAGGGCACAAAAGCTTTTATTTTCTTGTACACAAACCTTTGAATGACTCATGAACAGTATGAGTAGCCTCCAATATATTTGAAGGAAATCACTCAAGGGGAGTTCATGTTAATATTTCCCTTAAGATTGTTTACGGGAAAAGTATGTGTGAAGATAGTACACGCTATGAGATACTATATGTACTACATGATATTACAACATAATTTTGTATCGTGTATTTCAGAGAACACTTCCATCAGCTCAGGGATAATTTCAGAGGTTATTTTGTGATGGGACTGACACATCTCATTAGTAAGGTAATTTTGTCATTCCCTTGGCCAGGTCACGAGATATTTCAAATATTCCAGTGATGCTAAACCTACCTTCAGTTAGATTGCCAGTGTTTCTATGAGAATACCTCTATAAAAAGTAAACTGTAGATCATTAGGAAAGCAGACGCAAGCCACCTCATTGCACCTCAAATTGTGCTAGACATTATAGAAAAATTAATCCCCATATCAAAAACTGTTCCATGGAAGTAGTGATTATTGTCCTTATGTCATAAATGAGGAAAATGGCGAAACTTCCATGTTCCTTTTTTTCCTATTCTTTGTGAATTGGCTTCGTACTATTCCAAGCAGCAAGGACTATATATTCAAAGAGAGCAAACTAAACATATTGGTATTTGTATCATAGTGTTACAAGGGTCATTTAGAAAAAATTTAATTGTATTTCCTCATTTTAGAGATGAAAAACAAAAGCCTTAGAGGCCAAGGCTTGGTGTCAGCTGGAGGGTTAGTGGTTAAGTAGGAGTGAGAAGCAGGTCTCACGTTCATAACCTCGTAATCATTTTGCCTTAGGGCGCTTGCCTTTGTGTGTCCTGCCTTCTATGCAAATTGAAATATGCAAGTAACACAATTCATTAAGCTTTGTACACAATGAACTATTCCCATATCTCGTCTTTATTAGCAAATTTACAAAATCTTCCATTTTAGAAAAAGAATATGAAAACTGTTATTTAAAGGCATATAGAAGCTCAACTCTGGGCCCTTCCCTTGGAATGTGTTCCTCTTGATGGAGAGATACTGAATACTGGCAGAGGGAAAGTTGAGAGTGAAACTGGCATATTACAAAAGAATAAGACTTTCACTTCAAAAGCCCCTGCTCATATTGTAAGTTTAAATAACTAATATAGGTTTACTACTAATTTATAAAAGGAAGTAGCCAACAATAGTTAGTGTTCTTGTACAGAAACTTTGTGCTGTTACTTACAAGTTCTTTAAATTAGGGTCCTGGAATTTTTTGTTGTGTTCTAACATTTGAACTGCTCTGTTTTATTTGAATTGTGTCTGAATATATAATTTTATTCTCAAGGGCTGTTAAACCATTTCTTGCAGGAAGTAAGAGTTACTGGGTGAAGGCATAAACATATTTAAGAAACTTGATACATGTTGACAAACTGTTTTTCAGAAATATCTGCCCTACCTGATGTGAACTATAATCTACTGCATACATTTGTCAGAATCATTATCTCTGCTAATTTGATATAGAAACACTTTCCAGGGGCTGGTGTTGCAGCGTAGCAGGTTAAGTTTCCGCCTGCAATGCCAGCATCCCATAGAGGTGCCAATTTGAGTCCTGGCTGCTCCACTTCTGATCCAGTTCCCTGCTAATGTGCCTAGGAAAGCAGTTGAAGATGGCCCAAGTGCTTGGGCTTCTGACACAGGTGGGAGATCTGGAAGAAGCTTCTGGCTTCAGCCTGGCCTACCCCTGCTACTGCAGCCATCTGGGGAGTGAACCAGCCAATGGAAGATTCTCTCTTTCTCTCTCTCTGCCTCTCACTCTCTCACTCTCTAACTCTGCCTTCCAAATAAGTTTTTTAAAAAGCTTAAAAAAAACTTTCCTTTGACTTCACTGTTTAAAATTGATGTGTTAACAATTTGCTACTTGAATCCATTCGTTTTTGTGCTCAATCTTTAAAAAGTTACTTTTTAAAAGCTACCAATTCCCAGCTTTTTCAAATATGAAGCATATTTTAACCATCCCATTTTTAAAAAATTCTTAATTTCGTGACGTTATAGAACTAAGCTGAAATTTATAAACATTTCACTCTTAAATTTTTTAACAAATCAAAGTAAAATTCATGAGTCAAAAGAAAAGTAAAAACAGGGACAAGATTATAAAAGTAATACAGATCCTAGCATTAATAGTTGAACAGAGAATGTGATTTTAAATTCTTAGAGGATGATAAAGTGTAGAAACTGGACATTTACAAATTACTTAAGACCTGGAATAACTGACCAGCAATTACAGACTTGGATCGTGGGAAAATAGCAGGCAGGGGTTATGAGTGACCCTACACTGTTCTAGCTACAGCCCCATGTCCTTTTCAGAGGAAAGCCTGGTGTTGATTAGATACTGGGCCAGACTAATACTGGCAGTGGAGCCAGCAATAATAAGAAAAAAAAGGAATTTTTTGTTGAACTGCTCTGTTTTATTTGAATTGTGTCTGAATATATAATTTTATTCTCAAGGGCTGTTAAACCATTTCTTGCAGGAAACAGATTTATATCAAACCATATTCTGCCTCGGGAAAAAATTCTGAGTAGAACATTGAATTCCTCATTCTTAGTTATAGGCCTTTTCTACTTGGTGACAGTATTTCACATTAGGTTTTACCAAGGTCAACTACTAGAACTCTTACTCAGACTATCACAGAAGTGTTCATACTCCCAGCACAATCACTGCTACCCACTAACCAGGACTCAAGAAAGTTCCTGCAGCTCCTTATTCAGAGATGAGCTTAGTAGGTAGACAAATGAGGAAAATATAAATATTTTTGTTAGAAGCTTTGAGAATTTGTCATTGAAATATTGGAAATTCACTTGCTGTGATATCTTTCTGGTTCTATGAATAGGTTCATTACAGTTTTTACAATGTAACCTCTTTTGAATTAAATTAGTACTGAAATACATTAACTGTGTTTCAAAGGGAATGTGGATATAGTCCTTGCTTATATTTTAAGTTATTATTTTCCTATTTTTGTGATGAAGTAGTACATTCTCCTTTCATAAGCTAGAAGATTCTGCTGACTCATAATTAACAGAGCAGGTCCCAGATGATGATTTCTAGTAATACTGATGGCTTTCTTTGGAGTCATGCCTGTTTTTTCATTTAATCAGTCCTTTAACCCCGGAAAATTTCCATGCGTTTGCATGTAACTAGGCAAGGCCAAGGTCTGGCTGAGGGTCAGAGGATGTCCTTCAAGAAGGGAGCCTATCTGATTCATAGAAGATTTATAGTGGTGACCTTGACCCCCTATCTGGACACACCATTGTGTATACTGACCCAAATTAGCTGTTTTATTCTTGATTCATCATACTTCTGAAAATGGAAAGTATGGTTCTTTTTTTTGAATAGTGCTTCATCAGATTTAGGATGATGATAAAAATGATGGTGGCTTCTAGTTGCTTTCCTAATTAAAACTGGTCCCTTATATTTTCCTAATAACATTGCTGTGCACAAACTAAGCACTTAACTGATATGTGTGATGGATGTTCAGAAGTATCTGATGTCCTTGCTATTGTCAGTGAAAGGAAGCCAAGTATTAGCCACTCTTGTGTTCTCATATGTAAAATAATGCAGTGAGCTGAAATTTGAGCCAGGCTTTAATTACTAAGCCTCAATTTTTAAAGTGAAATTAGGTACAATAACATATAAATCATAGATTTATTTGCGGTTGTTAAAACAGTATTTAATGATGTTCGTTTCTTATTGGAGACAATAAAATATTTCTTTATCTAATTCTAACAATGAAATCAGAAAGATACTGTAAGTCAATGAATTTGCCTATCTTCTTGTTCTGTTATCCTACTTAGATGAAATTTTTGTGATTGTTATAAGTCTTCAAAGAAAGAAATTCTACAGCTTTTCCAGCATACTTCTAGAACCCAACAGCACTTGTAGTTAAGAGCTTTCTCATATCTACCTTAATCTGTTGTTGAAATTTACACAT